>NC_056745.1:488174216-488474216 GCF_019279795.1 Protopterus annectens
TTTGAAACCTTCCACCCCTGAGAGAGGGGTGAGGACAACTAAGTATATTGTACTAACAATTATGAATATCAGGCACATGTAGTGCTTGTGAACTGCTATACTGTCATTAGTATGTTAGATGGCTACATCCTTTGATATTTCTGTGTTGTACTCCTACATAAGGGTATGCTTGTGGAAGTAATTCTGCAGCTATTCACAGAGTGTGTAACAGCAGACAGGCTGATATGCCTGTGTGTTTCTGACACTTCTAGGCCTCAAATACTCTCAGTTATATATTTGACCAGCCTCAGGGAAAGGTACATATCAGTGGGATACACCTGTGATATATTTCAGATATTCTGCAGTTGTGACTGTGGGGTATTTTGAGCATATGTATTACTACACCATTTCTGACATGCAAGTAGTATCTACTGTAACTTATTGACAGTTACCATTATGTGGGATTCTCCACCTTTCTGCCTACTGTGAGTACATTTCACAGGGAGTCAGTGGGGCACAGCTAACATTTGTTTGCAAATCAGGGACATCCCTGTAAATTAGTCACAGTTGGGAGGTCTGGCCTCTTACCTATTCAAATATGGCGGTGTTTATCTTGCTTTGATACTGTGTGGGGTTTGTAAGGTGCTACTGTAACATTATTACCTACTAGCATGGCTGTTTCCCTTATCACACTAATGTAATGCAATTCCACAAGAATTGCCAGTAAAGATACACAGAACAAGCTTTGTGTAATGGCCTTCCTATTTTCCCTTTACTTTCACTCGTTGTATTTCATGATATATTTCTTTCAGCACCAAGTTCTTGTATATCTGCTGTGGCTGAGTGGTAATTCATGCAGTCTAGTGTTTCCAAGGTCCTGTGTTTGAGACTGACAGGGGTATTTTATTTTGCTGATGAGCAGACTACAGGCCTTGTCATACAGAGTGACTAAGGCACTTTTAAGCAGTTGTAAGTGGGTTTGTGTGAGTTTGCGCAATGCTTAGCTACACTTATCTACGCTTAGCTAAGCGCACACAAGCGCACACCCACTGACTACTGCTTAAAAGTGCTTACTCCCGCTAACACCTACGCTAATTTCTTTTAAAGAAAAGAAAATGGGGAAATAGGAAAGTGGTGAAAAAGGGGGCACAAAGAGGGTAGGACAGTAGGAAAACAAGCTCAGGATGTGCAGGAAGGATGTAGGGAAGGCCCATAGCTGCCCAATTCTTTTCCAGCAACATCTGTGCATATGTTAGAAATTTAGAGTGAGATTTGACACCTTCCACCCCTGAGAGACTGGTGAGGACAACAAAATATGTTGTACAGCCAATTGTAATTATCAGTTTACATGTCCAGCAGACATGTATGCGAAATGTGCAGCTATGTATGGGGCGTAATTTTTTTGTGGGAACAGAGTGCCCTTTTTTATTTTTTTTCAGGTGAGAGTGGAATGTGAGTTACAGGAAGTAGGTATATTTGGGGAGGTAGATTGGGGAGGTTAACAGACAAGACAAACAAGATGCATACAGGGGCGGAGTATGACACATGTGGAGGGTAAACAGAATTGACGGGGATGGATGCTTGGATATTGCAAGCCCATGAGCCCACAGATAGCAACAGTGGAACTGAGATCCCCGCCCATGGGCAGTTACCACTGCACCTTCACAGCCCAGGCCGGGGCTGTGCTGGGGGCTGGATAGGACAGGCAGGCACACCCGTGAGTTGTGCCACTCTCGCCTCAAGCTGGCGTAGGGGATCAATCACGGAATGCCTGATCTCACTATGCACCACAGACCGGACCCTATGGAGGGTGAGTGGGGGCTCTCCTCCGGCCACGCTTGCAGAGGGGGGACAAGCTCCATCCCCTGCAGCGCTTCCACCTGAAGGTGGCACAGGGCCACTGGAGGAGGACTTCCCGGCCTGGGCACTGGTGCCAGGTGCACTCGCCAGCTGAGGTGGGAGAGGTGGGTCTGCTGGAACCCACCATCCCTGTTGTCCTATGTTTAGCAGTATTGTATGGTATTTTGGGTTAGTAACAAACAACACCATTCAAAATTAGTTGTAACAGCATGCATCAGTATTCCCATTAACCAAACACACATGAATTCCGAACATTGAGCAGCATGCATAACACATGCATATTTAGAACAACAGTGGACATTCCAACAGCATGCAGAGTTGATTGGTAGCAACAGGCCATCAGGTTTGGATATGTGAACAGGGCACATGCATCAACGTACATGCAGATATGTATAAACCAAAGGACAAATGTCTATGGGAAATAATTGCGAATACACATACCCAGTTTGGTGTGGAATGGCATAATTTGTGAAAATAGGGTAGGGTGGAGAAATATTACATTAACTACTTAAACTACCTATACATATGCTGTACATTCCTAGCAGATGCAGATATATATCCCCTACATGTATTAGTACAGTTTCCTGTATGTAACCTTAGGAATGTTGGTGATGGGGATGTTACTGCTACATTAATATACATTCCATTTTTATTCATATATGTTCATATCTGGCTGTGTTCAGGTAAAGCATCCTGCTACATTTGATTTATATGGGTCTAGACAACTGTGGATGTTCAGCATTTCATATAACCATACTACCTCCATAATGCAAGGGTACAGCAATATATCCAAATTGTGAGACAGACACAGTCCAGGTTCTGTACTTTATTAAAGATATTTCACTCTTTGGTTGTGGCTATCTCATTCATTTCATTATGTAGTGAATGCAGTATACCTTTATTCCAGACTTATTACAGCTTTCTTGGTAGTTTCAAACTCTCTTTCTCATACTCTCTCACTTATTTTATATTTACATTTCAGGATAGTACTTAATTCTAGGCTTTATTAACATTTATTACTGGGTTACAACAATCCTTTCCAGTTGACTCACATATTTCATATGGCAGAATTTACAAGGATGTATTCGACAGTTGTCTGTCCTTTGTTGATTGATTACAACACTCATTTCAGGCTGAAGCAGTTATCTGATATTACAATACAGGTGGAAACTCTATTTTAGACTTGTTTAATCTTTATTACCGGATTGCAATACTCTTTTCCAGGCTGCATCACTTATCTAATCTTACAATACTAGCAGAATCTTTCTTCTAGGCTTATTTCACCTTTATTACTGGGTTACAACACTGAACTCTTTTACGAGCTGTCCCACTTATATTCTATAACAATACCAGCAGAATAATTACGAACCTGCCTGGTGGAGCAACCTCACCAGCCTATCAACATAGGCTTGCTGATTCGCGGAACGAACACCTGCAGCTGTAATATAAATGAAGGAATTTTGTAACATACCTATCCATACTATAGGCTAGGATAGCATTTCTTACGTACTTAATTACATGGATACTTAGGAGTGGGGCATTGGGCATTTGGCAGGCCTCCTAGATCCATCGGTCCAGTTGGTCTTCCTTTCGTCGCTTCAGGTCCGCATGGTGGTGATGGACCTGTTCACCAGTCCTCGGAATAACTGTGGCACTGGTGAGATCATGTGCCAACTGGCTCCACGCCTCTGCCTTATACGCTCCCCATTGAACCTGGCCCTGCATGAGTTGCGCTTCATGATCATGGACTAGGAGCCAAACCATATATTTTGACTCCTCAACACCCCCCCCTTTGTGCTCTAAAGTGATTTCCCTCTCCTACACCTGCCATCCTGACTGCAAATGGGTACCACAATCAGTTATGGTGTGTATTCCCGCCTATGGGGCTTATATATGCCGGTTTTCCCGCACTTATCTGTGATTGGCCATTTTGGATATTTGTCTGCTTACAGCAAACCTGCTTTGTCATGATTATATTTTCATTCATTCCTATATGTATGGTAATACTGTGTTTCTCAGTACAACTGTCATGGCTTAGTGGTTCAGTATTTCGACTATAGTGCACAGTATCCTGGGTTCGATCCTTGCCATTGCTTTTTTATTTTACTACTGTCTAGACAGGCTAGTAGGTGTGTCTGTGTAAAGGTGACTTTGCTACAGCTTGCCCAACGTTGCCCGACGGTAAGCTAGTTGGCATGCTGCGCAGCTCCGCGCAAACGGCTTATGCTGGGTAACGCGTTATTTAGCCATAAGCACTCATATTAAGCTTGTTAAAGTGTCGCTCAGCTACGGGCACTCATATTAAGCTTGTTAAAGCACCGCTCAGCTATGGGCACTCATATTAAGCTTGTTAAAGCGCCGCTCAGCTACGGGCACTCATATTAAGCTTGTTAAAGTGCCGCTCAGCTACGGGCACTCATATTAAGCTTGTTAAAGTGCTGCTCAGCTACGGGAACTCATATTAAGCTTGTTAAAGCACTGCTGAGCTACGGGCAATTATGATCCTTTTTATATATACATCATATAAGTTTTGTTCATAAATACATGGGCCATTTCATTACATTTTACTTAAATTAAATTTATATATATCGGGGAATTGTTTCATACTTCTTTAAAGAAAAATGGAGGGGGATGTTGTGGGGCTCGAACCGTGACTACCTATTCTTTGGGCAACATCTCTACCACTACGCTATTGCTACTTTGCTTAATTTGCATATGTAGATCTTATATGCTTTTCAATGTCATATCTGCTAACTGTGGTTGAGCGAAGGGCATACCCGCACAAACGAGCGCAAATGCGGGCAAATATTTTGGAAATTATAAAAAAAAGGAAACTGCTATTTTTACATTTTACATATTTTCAGTAGGGTTTATTTAGTCTGTGGGGATGTGTGGTGTTGTGTTCCTTGACATTTCAGCAGACTCGCTCATGGGTGTTTACTTTCAGGACTCTGACTCTTCTGGGGGCGTGTCCCTTTGCTGTACTCGGCAATCGGACACGCCCCCTACTTTCCTACACAGACCGTGTTAGACTTGGGTATGATTCAGCATGCCCTCATGAATATGCATGGCATGCTGACATCATACTGTTCAACTGCAGCCTCCGAGTAAGACATATTAAGTCTTACACAGAGGTTTCGTGAATCCGGCCCAATATTTAAAACACTCTTAGTGGCATAAAACATTTTATAACAGCAGTTTGTATCTAAATTTGATATGAGTTTAACAGTGTTTTTTCCTTGAACTAGACTGTTGACAGTTTGTCATTTGGAATGCATGTCAGGTATTATGGAGTATAACATACTGGTGTAGATTTATAAAATCTCCAGAAATGTCTTGGGAATTAGAATTATTACTGCCAGAAGAACCTTTTGGATTATTTTGAACCTTTATGGGCAATACAATGGAGCTGTATGAAGGTGGTAGAAGCAGAAGTAACGTTTATGACCTGATTGCTACACTTTTTGACATGGGCAGTCTAATTTAGCAATGTTACTGATGTTAGCTGTGCAGTCTGTCATAACATTTGTCATTGTAACCAAATGCTACAAAGATAACATGTAGCAGAAACAACATAGAATGACTTTTAAAGTGAAGTAATTTCCATGATTTCATGACATTTAAGAACTCTGTTGAGACAGAGTGACCTCAGCTGATGAAGTTAGCAGTAAAATACAGTATTTGCTTAGTAATGTAGAGGGAATAAACCCTGATTGCAACACAGGAGATCCTAGATCAATTGGAGTCTAGGGTGCTTGTCGAAACAGGAATGATAAGGCATTTGCCTGTTTACCTCTTCCAGGGAGAAGGATGTGGGGACGTGCAGGTGTGGATGGTAGTTTCATTAGTCCTACAGATGATACCGGGGTTGTAATGTAAATCAGTGCTGGTGTAGGTAGGCAGGTAAATAAGAGACAAATCGAGACAAATTCCCACACAGGAGGGACTTTTCAATTATGGAACAATTGGACACCCACCTTGTTGATCTCAGCCCTGTACATTATCAGGACATGTGGCTTAAGGTAGAACCCTGTCATCCACAGTATGGTGGCTCTTAGGCCAGCCCCTTCCCACTCATGCTCTGTGGTGGCTCATACCCCTTAGAATTTGTACATGGGGGATTGGAAGACTCAACAATCCAAACAGAACGAAAAACTTGTAAGGTAAACCAAGTCCAGGTCCCAGAAAAACGCAAGCCGAAGAACCAGCAGTATGGTGAAACAGCACAAAGGTTTAATAATCCAAAAGACCAAAAAAATCCATAAAAGTAGTTTAACATAAAAACAAATCCACTACTAAGTGCTTTCACTAATTAATACATTCGGGCATCTTCAGAGTAGTGAAATTAAAAAGAAATCAACTGCCTTAAATAAATTAATTAAAAAAATTCCCACCCTATAGATAGACCAATCGCAACAAAATATACCTTAACAAAATATTTAAAGTGAAATCAGTTCATAGTAAAAAACATGTACAAAAATGTGTGTGTATACAAAAAACATACAATAGAAATATGTATATGCATGTGTGCTAAATATTATATATAAAAAGCTCATCAAAAACATCAATTTAAACAAAACAAGATCTGTATTTTAAAATACTAGACAAGGAAATAAACTCATTGATACCAGGGGGTCTAGAGGCATCTAGTCTAAGTTGCCACAAACTTTCTCGAACTTCAAGCAAAATCTTAAAATTACCCCCTCTATCATTGTCGGCTATTCTGTCGACAACAAAAAATAAAAATTTGTTAAAATTCTCACACTTGATACTGTGCATGTAGAGAGCATTACTAGACCTCTTGTTCCTAATGTCCCTTAGGTGCTCAAGAATTCTTACCCTGAGTTTCTTAATAGTCTTACCTACATAAAATGTAGGGCAACTAAGACATGTAACGATATAGACCACTCTCCTGGTATTGCAGTTACAATACCCTGGACATTTTATAGATCTATGAAAGTTCTGAACTACCACATAAGGGCCATTATTAATATATCTACATACACTACACGACCCACATTTGTTCATTTTAGAGTTTCCATAAAGTCCATTCTTAGAACTTTCCCTCTCCTGGTGTGGGTGAAGCCCCCCATTTAATGTAATGTTTTAAAGTGTTCTTTTTTTTTTTTTTTTTTTTGGAACAAACTGTTCTGACAGTTTGACATTGTAAGCTTTTGCTTATATAGGGTCAATTAATCACCGTTCACTTTTTTAAGCATTCGATGATGTAATATAGACCCCAAAATTCACTTATGATTGCACCTCCCTTTTCCTTAATAAAGCAGCAAACTTCACTTAGATATTCTACACTCATTTGGAAAAAAATGCATAGAGGTAGCAGTCCGTAACAGAACCAAGTATCACTAAAATGTTAAAAACAAATCACCTTAGTGGGCTACCACCATCAATTAACTATACATGAAAATATAGTCTTCTCAAGGATAATATCACAATATAAAATAAACAAACAAAAACAATAATAATAAAGAACATGATCAGGTCCATTAAAGGAGCACATGAACTTGAGCTGGCTTCTAAAGCCAAAGATAATTGGAAATCCTTTTTTAGTTCTTAGAAAACTAAAAAAAAAAAATATCTCGCATTGCTAAGAAGTTACAAATAATGAAGACCTCTTATTCTGATCTAAAAGCATTTCCAATATCCTTGCAAGCCAATTGGGTCAACTTCATCCTTGAGACTTCTGTTTAAAGCCCCAGAACATCTGAATTCCATACTACCACGATTATCTCTAAAGATAATTGACTGAAGGTGCTAGTCACAACTAAAAATACATCCTGAATGGGACCTAACAATATACCTGGTTGTTTAATAGAATTAAACATGGCCTTGCAGGTACATTTCTAAAACAGTTTAACCTAAGCTTATTTATTATTTTATCCCCTAATCAGTAGTGCACTGTAGTGATTATAATCCTCCATAAGGCCTTACACCTGAACCAGGTGATTAAAGACTTATCAGCTTTACAAATCTCATATGCAAAGCCATGGAACATAGTATAACTGTCCTCAAAAGCTGTGGTATAAGAAGCTTTTTTAGCATGAACCCCAACAATGTGGCTTTGTGAATGGTAGATCTGATCTATTTAATCTGGTAATCTTCAAAAGAATTATGGAGGCTGTAGATGGTGGCCATGAAATGCACACAGTGTATTCTGACCTGGTCAAGGCCTTAGACACAATTCCTTATGCCAACATCATATAAATCAGCCCATATGTTATAAGATGAATATCAAACTGTCTGAAAGATAGAACTCATACAGTGTGAGATGTAGGCGCCTCATTAGAAAATAGGAATGTTACAAGTGATGTGCACCTGGGCTGAGTGTCAGGACTTCTCTTTTTGGCATTTAATTCTCAGATCTCCAACTAGAAAGTTAATACCTCTGGCTAACAAATTTGCAGATGACTCAAACTGGGGGTTGTTGTTGTTGTTGTTAAGTCACCTTATGACCCCCCCCGAAGGAACTCTCTTCTGAGTTATTAAGAGTGAATGAATACTCTATGATTTTATTTAGTGTCTTATAAACTTTTTAGGGGAGAACTCTGTCTCGTTTACCATGCCATTAGAGACCTGATTGTGCTGGACTTTTTTTTTCAATGCAAGTGCAATATCTCCACCAGTATTAGAGCCTGGGACCTAAAGCTTCACCAACAGACAAACAAATGTGCTGGAGAGACAGTTGTATAACCCAGCACCTCCCTAACCTCTGTGATAAATGTCCCCTGCATGTTAAGCAGTGTGATTCATAATGTTCCCTTAAACACAGATTAAATGATTGGATGGATATCTGCAAATTTGTTTCAGGAAGGACTGGTATGGCCCTGTTGGAGAAGGGTGATACTGTCTGAAGGAGGGTACTAGAAAGGCATAAATGGTCGTAAGACTCATGGAGACTGGAATATCTATGAATTTATGAATCTATGCTGTTCCAATGAAATGCTATCAGCCTTTTCCTCAGGATTCTCCTCAGAACTTCTGCTTGCACTCTTGTTGAGTTAATAGGCATGTAGCTCCATAGATTTTTTCCTGCTTTCTTGTATTAGAGTACCACAGTCGCCATCTTCCAGTCCATAACTAAAAAGCAATCAGTGGAATGTTTATCAGGAAGCTAACACACTAGCCATGATTCTAACAGCCTTGGGAGGAAGCCTATCTTGTCCTTTTGCTTTATTCTCCCTAATCATAGCAAGATACCTCCCCATTTTAACCTGAATCTCTCCCAGCTTGCGCTGTCTCTTTGCTTTCTTGTAAGAAGATTGAAGTAAAGAAATAATTTTGTAACTCTTCTTTTCTCTTTCTTCTGTGATCTCTCTCCTGTCTTTGCTCAACCTGACCAGTCTCTTCCTTCTTTCCCAGTGTTTCTAAAAAATACTTCCCCTTTTTTTGTTAAAAAAAAGCTTCCCTTATGATTCCTTCAGCTAAATTACTTTCACTTGTTGCCTTTGCTGTAATCACTAGCTTTGTTACTTTTCTGCTAGCCCTGCTTGTATGACTATACCTCCTGCACCCCCCCTTCATACCTCTTGAATGCCTTATCTTATTTTACATTTCTTTGCAGCTACATTAACATTCTCTTTCTGCCTATTTGCCTTCTCCTCGCACCCTTGTCTGTTGGGCTCTATACTCTATCCCTGACCCATTCGCATTGCTTGTTTATTTCCTTAATTAGCTTCTTTCTCCTAATTCTTCCTTAAACATTTCACCCATCATAGCGTAATCCAGTCTTCTAAAAATGCTGTACCATTATCTTGCCTTGTACTCTTATCCCTCCCCTGCTGTAAACCACACAGCGGCTTGATCAGTGTTAGTTAATGGTTAATGGCTCCTTATTCTGGGCATCCATAACACCCTCTACACAGGGTAGAACACATCCAGGATTCAATCCTTGTTGACACAGTCCTGATACCAGTCTGTTGAACCATTCATTCTCCAAGACCAAAGTCAACACCTGCTCCCTGTCTTCTCCAGAGCTTGAAATCTCTCAGTCTACTCCAAGCAGATTCAGATCTCCATGACTGTTTACCCTCTTCCTCATACCTGACTGATGTACTTTCCCCTCTGTCTATCATTATACTCTATTGTTGTGTCTTAGAGAAGACTACATTATTTCAGTCACAGAGCAATAGCTAGCTAAATTAGCACAGTGGGCAGTTCCAAGTTTGGCACCCCCCCAAAAAACTAAATTTGAGGAGCAGGAAAAACAAAAGCTCCTCTCCATAGTGGAAGTGCAAAAAATCTCTTCTCTTTTACTGCTGTTTTACTCTGGGGTTCATTTCAACATTACAGTATTCATTTATTCATTCATTTAAATAGCTACACAACCATGACAGCTAAAATGAATGACTAGAATGACAAATTGTTATCTTCACTGCATTCCAGCAGTGCATGGGCAGCACTCCACTTCTGCATTACTGATTGGATCACATACCTTGCCAGCATGTTCACCCCATCAAAGCTATGGTTCTGATCTTTCCACCAACTTTCTCCTTCCCTTACCTTAACTACCTGGAGAAGTATCTTGGCCTCTGACCCTAGCCACTCCTTTGCCTTATTCTTGGTTTGGTGTTCCTCTTCCTTACTGACTTTATGCCTGATAATCTCCTTTATGCAGAATGCTACACGACTCCCCATTGTTTCCATTTCTGTCAATTCTGCACACTCTCTACCCATGTAGCTTCATCCCACTTACTCCTGTTGTTGACACAAGCTTCTTTGATGCAGCCATTGCCCATCTTCCTCTTCCTCTTCTGCATCACTGGTTGCAGCTTCTAATTCCTCCTACTCAGACTTATTGCATTACAAAGTTATACTACCCAACCATGCTTTGAGTTAACATTGTTTCTCAGCTATTTTATTTTTACCTTTTTGCTAATGCCTAATTACCTACCTGTTAATCCATCTTAGCTTAAAAATACAGTCATTGAGATGTATCTTTCTACCCATTCTTCTTATCTGTCGTCTGTTGCCTAAACATCTACCAATCCCTGTGTGTTTCTTCATACTCCTGTCCCCCATTCCATTGTCTTAGTTTAATGGGATAGTCATTCAGTTGTACCTTTCCTACGCAGCATTAAACACTACTGTCCCCAATGAGGTATGATGAAGCTTACCCCTTGCATAGATCTGATCTCTGTATTAAGTCTCTATCATCATGCTATGAGTCCCTGGCATTTTTTCCTTGTTCACTGCTACAGCAACTCATACTCTCTAATACTCTATTTGTTGTATGTGCTTGCTGCTGGTACAGGTAAAACTTCTGAGACTTTTTCCATCAGCTATCTCTCCTGGCATCTTTCTGCCAGTTTCCTGACTCTGATTCCTGCCTCTTTATCTGTTTTTTTCTGGCAGATTATTGGTGTCTAAATTCATCACAACATCAACATGAATCCATCATTTCTTCTTGATCAATTTTAGGTCCTAATCCCCTTTGTGGTTGAGTCTACTGTAATGACATCCTCTTCTCCTTCCCCACATTGTTTTTTGTCCAATACCACAACCTCTTCTGTCTGTAACCTTTCCACCTCCACTTTCCAGTCCATTTCCCTGTATGCACTGGTTTTCTCCCTTCTTGTGGCATCGTTACCCTTTTTCCCATCTATTTTATGCTCTTTATATAATACCTCTTAACTCTTCCAGTTTGCCTTCTGCCTCTCCCATATGTCCAAATGTCCCTCCATGCCATTTTCCTTTCTGCTCATATTGGATTGTTAATTCCAGCATAGCCACTTTTTGGTTCTGCCACCTCCTTATCACCTACCACTATTTTTTGCACTTTTCCTCTTAGCCTTCCTTTTTAGCTACATATCCCACTTTATCTCTTCAACTCACTCTGTGCCACTCCACTTGCATGTACTCCTTTAATTACCTCTCCCCATATAATTCTGGTTTCTAACTTTCTTCCCGTTACTATTTCTCAACTCATCATGTCTGCAGACCTCTTTTTACCTCACCTCCTTCTCCTCAGCCCCAGTTTATCCTCTTGCTCCTGACTAATCAGCCAGTTAATGTCTCTACCTCCTGTATTCTTCCAAGAAGGTGCTTAATTCATTTTTGGACCCCACAACTGATTCCATATTAGAGCTCTCTAGGCCAAACAACTTCTCCACATCTTAACTTTGCAAATATTTTTTCTCACTGTCATCGTTGAATCCGAGATACTCCTTCTTTATTCCTTTCTTGTGAACCTTTATATATATATATATATATATATATATATATATATATATATATATATATATATATATATAAAATCAGAATCACATTTTTTGGCCAAGTATGCATGCATACAAGGAAATTAGCTCTGGTTTCAGTGATGCTGCAAGTATGAATTACATAAATGACATCCATACAACTATTTAGAACAAGACAAATGACATACATGCAATTATTAAGAACAAGACAAAAAAGTAAATATACATATACATGCAAGGTGCAAAATGCAACTCAGTGCAAGAAATACTGAAAGAAATTCTGGAAGAAACAAGTATTAACAATATGTAAACAATAATGCAGAATCCTCAGAGGCTTGGGAAAAAGAATACCCCAACCTAATAAGCTGAGTTAACCATTTATGAACTTGATGGCCTGTGGAAAAAAGCTGTTCTTATATCTACTTGTTTTGGTGCATATTAATCTATAACACCTGGCTGATGGTAATAGTTCAAAAAGATGGTGGCCTGGATGTGAAAGGTCGGTGATGATTTTCCCTGCCCCTTTCATGACTCTGGAATAGTACAAGTCCTGTAAAGAGGGCAAGCTAGCACCAATGATATTTTTGGCAGACCTGATTTTTCAATGTAACCTATTTTTGTCATGATTAGACAGAGATCCAAACCACACTGTTATGGATGAGTTGAGAATAGACTCAATAACTGCTGGGAGGTTGAACTTCCTCAGCTGTTGCAGAAAGTGCATTCGCTGTTCCGCCTTTTTTATGATGGACCCTACACTGGTCTCCCTTCAAGTCCACGGAGAGTATAGATCCCAAAAACTTGAAGGATTCCACAACTGACACAGCAGTATTAAATATAAAGGGGGTAATATTGTGGTATCACTCCTAAAGTCCACTGTCATCTCCAGAGTTTTAAGAGTGTTCAGTTCCAGATTATTCTGACTACACCAGAGGGCCAGCTGCTCAATTTCCTGTCTGTATGCAGACTCATCAACATTCCTGATGAGCCCAATGATAGTTGTATCATCTATGTATTTAATAAGTTTGACAGAGGTGCAGTCATTAGTGCAGAGGGAAAACAGCAGCGGGGATAGCACACATGCTCGGGGACACTTGTATTGATTGTGCAATAGCTAGATGTCAATTTCCCTAGTTTCACCTGCTGTTTCCTATTGGTTAGAAAATTGGTGATTCATTGACACGTGGAAGCAAGAACAGAAAGCTGGGAGAGTTTCAAGTGAAGAAGTTTTGGAATTATTGTATTAAATGCGGAGCTGAAGTCCACAAACAGAATCCTTGCATATGTCCCTGGGTTGTCAAGATGTTACAAGATATAGTGCAGGGCCATATTAACTGCATCATCCACTGACTGGTTCTCTCTATAAGCAAACTGAAAGGGGTTAAATGAGGGAGCTGTAATACCCTTCAAGTGAGCTAACACCAGCTGCTCAAAAGTCTTCATGACTACTGATGTCAAAGCAACAGGCCATTAGTCATTCAGATTTGTTATAGTGGATTTTTTATGCACTGGAATGATTGTGGTTTGTTTGAAACATAAGGGAACTTCACACAGCTCTAATGATTTATTAAAAATCTGAGTAAAAACAGGAGCCAGTTGATCAGCACATGTTTTTAAACAGGAGGGTGAAACCCCATCTGGATCAACAAATTTCTTAATGGTTGTCTTTTAAAAAAATGATACACATCCTCCGCAGAGATAATTAATGCAGGCTGAATGTGAGAATGAGTGGAAGAGAGAGTCATATAAGTCTGAACACTGACAGAGCTGGTAACAGTGTCATTTGTAGCCTCAAGCTTATCAAACCTGTAGTAAAAAGCATTCAAGTCATCAGCCAGCTGGTAATTAGCTGCAATGTAGAGGGATGGTTTCCTGTAATTTGTAATGCT
The DNA here is from genome assembly GCF_019279795.1 of Protopterus annectens. NCBI lineage: Eukaryota > Metazoa > Chordata > Ceratodontiformes > Protopteridae > Protopterus > Protopterus annectens. The sequence goes on from NC_056745.1 coordinate 488,188,156, forward strand.
TTGTAGACCTTTCCATACTGATGCAGGATCATTGGCTGTAAACTGAATGGTAGGGTAATTGAAATCGCCCAATATCAGGGTGTTCAGTAGGACCTTCATGTTTTTCAGTGTCTCCAGAAAGGTAGATTGGTGGTCCTGGGTCATGAAGGGTGATCTGTAGCAGGCCACAATTTGCATTGCAGATTTTCCCAATGTTAGTTGCACATGGATGATCTCAGAGGTATCATGCTGCGCCACTAACCTGGAGGTGTAGGTATCCTTGATGAATATGGATACACCCCAGCCTTTTGTGTTTTGGTCCGTGTTCTGTGGCTGAAATGTGTGGTATGAGTTGTAGCTTGGTAGTGCTGGGGTGCTCTCTGGAGCCTTGAACCATGTTTCAGTTACTGCACAGATGTCAATGTTCTCCATACTGAGGAGTTCTCTGAGCGCGTGCATTTTGAGATTTAAACTCCTGGCATTGAGTAGCATAACCCTCAGTTTTTTGTTAATTGTGCTGTCTATAGAGGTAGGTTTGAAAAGCCTAGGGGTGACAGGTGCAAGCCGTCTCTTGTGAAGCAACGTGGCTTGTCAAGCGTGTCGTTCCAGGCTGACAGACACTGGATCCCCTTTGAATGACACCAGAAGCTTAGTCAATTGTTGAAATTGATCATTTTTTCTTTATACTGAGGTATCATTCTTGGTGAGGGCAGGATGCTACTCAGGGTCAGGGTCTTACCAGCCTGGGCTGCATGATCAGAGAAGAGAGCTCTTCCATGTGTCTTTTCATGCAGTCCATTGAGGTACTTCTCAGGTCATTCACACCAACATGAACAATGATAGAGTCATATTTGTACTTGTTCTGGAGTGACCTGAGTGCTTGTGTTATGTGGCAGATTCTGGCTCCCAACAGGCAGCTAACAGTAACCTTCTGCTTGTCCAGCCTAGTGAGTGGGACGTCAGTGTGCCTGACTATAGAGTCACCTATTACTAGTGTGTTGGGTATGTTATTTTGCCTTAAGGGCTGTGATTGTGTGGCACACTGATTTTGTGTTTTATGTGTTGTCTGGCTTGTGATGGGAAGTGCAGGTTGTTTGGGTGTCTGCTTTGCAGGTCTCTGATGCTTTTGCAGGTTTTTATTTAGAGTCTCTGAGTATGATTTTGTGTATTTATGTGTATTTTTTGCCAGTCTGTTTTAATAGGTCTGTGTGTGGCTGGAGGTGTGGTTCAAGTGTTAACCTTCTCCTCTTGACTGTCTGTTCCAGTCTTGGGTGGAGACAGCTTAGCTTCCAGTTTGGCTGTATAATTGCATCTCTCGCATATGTTAGTGTTTTGTGGTAGGAGGAGAGGGTTGTCTGTGTACATGAGGCAGTTGTAACATTGCCTCAGGATACCCAGATTCACCAGTTGGACTGGAGAGTACACCTGAAGTTGCCCTTTGGTCATGCCTGAATAGTAGGGTGAGCTGCTTAGTCGCTTGGTTGGTGAGGGGTTAATAAAGAGCCCTGCCCTGCCCTGCTGGGCAATCAGTGTCAGGGTATATTAGTGCTTGCTATTAGGTCTGAGCAAGTGCTGGGCTGTAAGATGCTTTTTGAGTGCTTAGGTTGAGAGTTAGACTAGTTTCAAGGGAAAAACTGAAGAGGAGACTTAGTGGAGCCGGGAATAATTTAACCGTACCTAACCGGCACTGCCCGGTGTTCAAAACCATGCAAACGTGGTTTTTATAGTAGGAAAATGAGAGAGATAGAAATGATCCCAAAATGGCCAATAAACTACTAACTTCTGGGCTGGAACCACTCAACCAGGGACATATAGGTTGCTCAAAACTCCCTTCTCTCACAAGTGAACAGAGAAACTTCCTTCTATCCAAGTAAGGTATGGGCAACTCAGGAACTCGTATCACAGCCCTGAATTCAGCACTAGCCTGAAAACTGGACTATACTAGCTTAGAAAGATGGGAAACAAGGCATTTTTTTTGTTTGTTTTTTTGTTTTTTTGAAAGTGCAGGCAGTCAAATAAGTACAATATGTGAAAAAAACAAGCTTTTAAATCACAATAAATGCTGACAAATCTGCGTTTAGGTGGAAAACAGTTAAGTACAGAAAGAAAGTGCAGAAAACTGATACTTAATCACTCCAAAGTCTCTCTTCTAAGCTAGAAGACTTGTATCAGTTTAAGGCTTTCTAGTTTTACCCAGTAGGTTAGTTACAGGAAAGATGGGAAACACGCACATATGTGGTCTTTTAAACCAGAAAGTTGAAAGAGATGGACAAACTGTCCAAATGGTCAATAAACTACAATTTCTGGGCCAAGAACCTCTCCTCTCATGGTAGACAGGCTACCTAGTGCTTACCACTCCCACTGATAAGTTACAAGGCTTTCTTCCAACACAGAAAGGCTTGCGGGGTTCAGAAGCTTGCCAACAATCCTGGATACAGCAACTCTGTATCTGGACTAGGCTAGTTACAGGAATGGTAGGAAACAAGTGCAAGTGTGGCTTTTAAACCAGAACGTTGAAAGAGATGGGAAAAAAACTGCCCAAACGGCCAATAGCTACAATTTCTGGGCCAGGAACCACTCCTCTTGTGGTAGATAGGCTACCTAATGCTTACCACTCCCACTGATAAGCTAGAAGGCTTCCCTCCAACACAGAAAGGCTTGGGGGGCTCAGAAGCTTACAAAGAGTCCTGTATACAGCAAACCTGTACCTGGACTAGACTAGTTACAGGAAAGGTGGGGAACAAGTACAAACATAGGCTTTTAAGCCAGCAAGTTGAAAGATATGGAAAACTGCCCAAACGGCCAAATAAACTACAATTTCTGGGCCAAAACTCGCTCTTCCTGTGGAGTGAGTTGTTAAGTTTTGTGTTGTTGTTAAATTTTAACCAGGTCTTAGTGGAGACACACATATCTTCACAGAAACTGACATAAGATGTTAATTGGTTTGCCAGTTCATGTAAGTTAGCAGCAGAATTGTCAAAGACTCTTCAATGTGTACAATCAAAGCAGGCTTGCAGCTTCAGCTTTGCCTCAATAGTCCACCTTCTCGCTGTATTGATCATAGGTTTAACAGATTTTAACTTGCTGTTATAGATAAGAAACAAATGAATCAGACAGTGGTCATTAAAGCCCAAAGCTGCACAAGGGGTATCAAGATAAGCATGTTTTAACACTGTATAACAATGATCCAGTGTGTTCCTGCCTCTGGTAGGACACTTTATATGCTGTGTAAATTTAGGAAGTTCATGGCTGAGATATGCCTTATTAAAATCCCCCAGAATAATCAGAAGGGGGATCTCATCAGACAGTTTTTTTGTAGTGCCACCCTCACACAGGCTTGAGGTGGATACTAACCAGAATAAATAAAGAGAACTCCCGAGGCGAATAAAAAGGTCTACAATTAACACAAAACATTTCTAAGTCAGGGCAGCACATTTTACTTAACACTGTGACATCATTGCACCAATCTTCATTGATATAAAAGTAGATTCCACCTCCTTTACTCTTCCCTGATATGTCCAATACTCTATTCGCTCTGTAAAGTTGAAAGCCAGGCAGATGTAATGCAGAGTCCGGAATGGATTAATTTAGCCAGGTTTCTGTGAAACATAGTACAGAAGAAAGTGAAAAATTCTTGTGAGTGAGGAGTCTAAACCTGAAAATGGAATCACTGGAAGCTATCCTTGCACTGGAAGATGCTGATGTCTGTGCGGTCATGGAAACTTGGTTCAGGGCTGAAGAGATCACCCCTGCCTTACCAGGCTATACCTCATTCCATGCATTCAGACCCCAAAATGAGGTCAGGAAGACTAAGAGTGGTGGAGTCTCTATCTTTATCAAGGACAGGCACACCTCCAGACTGGTTTGCCAGCATGATGCACTGGAACTACTCCAGGTACAACTGACAGTTGGTATGACACCCATCCAAGTTAGCTAGCTATAGACCCCCCTCAATGACCCAGGACACCATTCCTCTTACCTGAATCTACTAGGCTTCATCAAGGTACCCCCTAACACCCTGATCCTTGGTGACGTCAACTACCCCACCATAGACTGGGTGAACTATTCTTGCACTAACGCATTGTCTCAATGATTCCTTGACTTCATCAATTCAAATGCAGTAGACCAGCTCGTCTCATCCCCCACAAGAGAGATAACATTCTGGACTTGGTTCTCACCAACATGGGTGATCACTACACCACTACCATAGTATGTCCTACCCTTGTTAGATCAGATCATCAGACTGTCTCATTTGAAATTTCTATCCCACCCAATCCCCCAGCTGAAATCAAGCTAAAAAAACTTCTCAATAGCTGACTACACCCTCCTAAGGGAGGATATCTGTATCTTCACACCACCGCCCCCTCCAGAGGATGCAGACAACTATGCTGAACAGTACACCAATGCAGTTTACAAGCACCTGTACAACTGCATGGACTCAGCCATACCCAATAGAACTAAAATCTGCTCCTCAAGGAAACACAAACCTGTTTGATGGACATCCTCTATCAACAGGCTTTACAGCAAAAGGAAGAAACTGTTGTCCAAGGTAAAAGGGAACAAATTTCAAATTAGAAAAACTCCCTCCTTAGCCTCAACAAGCAAATTAGATCACTAGTGAAAACCTCCAGGGCCAATTATGAATCGAAACTGGCCTCCATAACAAAAGGAAACCATAAAGTCTTCTTCAGTTATGTCAGGAGCCTCTGTGGCAAAGCCCAGGTTTGTTCCAAATTAATACTTAACAGTATCACTTACACTGATCTTGTTGACTTAACCAACCTGCTATCAGATAGGTTCAGTGCAAACTTCACCCCCTGTCCCCCCCAAAGGCCATTTCAACATCCTAGATACTTGTCCCACACCTCACATTTCCATAGATCAAGTGTTACAGGCCCTATCCAAGGCAAAAAACACAGCTTCCATGGGACCTGATAGATTCCCAGAATGTATTCTGCACCATCTCCAGCAAGAACTGGCTTCACCATTGTGCACCCTTTTCTACCACAGCCTAAGTACTGGCTTCATTCCAGCAGAGTGGACAACTGCCATTGTCATTTCCTTGCACAAAGGTAGTGCCACTACTGACCCTGGAAACTATTGCCCCATTAGCTTGACAAGTCTGATCTGTAAAGCCATGGAGCGTATTATATGGATCATAAACAACGACATAGGCAATCTCCAAGCACATGACCCCACCCAGTTCGGATTCGTCAAGGGCAGATCTTGCCTGTTGAACCTGGTTGACTTTTTTGAGACTGTCACCAAGGCCCTGGATGAGGGAAAGTCAGTACATACAGCTTACCTTGACTTGGCCAAGGCCTTTGATACAGTTCCCCCACTTGGGCATCATCGAAAAGCTAATACAACTTGGTGTAAATCCCTATCTCATCAGGTAAGTGATGAACTGGCTCACTGACAGGACACTCAAAGTCAAAATAGGCACCTCCACCTCTGATAGCAGACCTGTCACTAGTGGAGTTCCCCAGGGATCTATCTTGGGACCCTTACTGTTTGGCATCTATTTCTCGGAGGTATAGACAAAGACAAAAAGCCTGTGGCTGACCAAGTTTGCCGACGACTGTAAGTTGGGTGCTGTCATTGACTCCCCATATGATGTTAACATACTACAAGAGGGTCTCACAGCATCTAATGACTGGTGAGAAAATCATGGTCTCAAGCTAAATGCAAAAAAATTTATCATCATACCATTCGGCAAAAACATGACCCCTACTAATTACCACATCAATGGCAACCCCCTAAGCACACAACCTGTGGTGAAAGACCTGGGAATTCAGGTTGATAACAACCTCACATTCGACCATCATGTAGCGGTAGTGGTCAAAAAAGCCTTTTACTTGGTTCATGTCATAAATAAAGGGATTACATCCAGAAAAAATGTTATTACCTCTCTATACTCCTCCCTCATTAGAGCATAATTGAGTATAATGCTCTATTTGGGATATACCTCTTCAAATATTTGCACCAACTGGAAAGGCCACTGAAATACCTAACAAAGAGAATCCATGGCCTCCAACACCTGTCCTATGCAGACACGCTCAAATCACTATCACTCCACTTGGTTTCGTACAGATTGCTCAGGGGTGATCTGTGTTTCGCCTACAAGGCAATCTCGGACCATACCCTACTAGCGATGCTCAATATCCGTAAGTCTAACTCCTCACGCACTACTAAAAAGGCCTATACCTAATATGTGACATTAACAAAACCTGCTGTGGAAACAGGTTTGTCTCCCAGGGGCTGCCCCATCTCTGGAATATACTTCCCATACACTTCAAACAGAGCACCTCGCTGACCCTCTTCAAGTGCAACCTTGATGAGTGGATGGAAAACCACAAATTCATCCCAGGGGCTCCACCTGTGTCCCTCATTGACAGGGGTGACAGGTGTTGACTGAGGTTTATTTTTGGGGATAAACTCTTGGCTAGGCTTGTAAGGCCTAATAACCTCCTATGATCCTATGAGTTTCACTGAGAAGTAACAGTTCATCCATCTTCTTGCATAGGGAGTGGAGTTTTGCCAGATGTAAACTTGGGAGTACCAATTCGAAAATGTCTCTGTCTCAGCCTAACCAGTGCAGCAGCTCGCTTCCTCCTTTTGTAATGCCTGTGTCTACCTCTGCTGCTGACAACTGCTGCTCTTCCAGCTAGGGTCTCTAGAAAATGTCTTAATTGTGAAAAATCCAGTATCAAAATGCATGAAATGAATTGATGAATATTTAACAATTCTTCACAAGTATACTTAATTACAGTTGAACACCAAACAAAAGGACAAATAAACAAAAACAGAATATTTGAGAAAGATTACTACAAGCTTCCACACAGAATGCTCAAACAAGAACGGGGTGTTTGATACACCCCAACATCAATCATCTTCAACTGACTGCCTGAATGATAGGGTCTTAATTCTTTTAGGCACCCATTTTCTGAGGATGTGCAGCAGGTACTAATGGAGGCAAGAAAGCCTGCTACTACAAAATCATATATTAGCAACTGGAAATGGTTTTCTAGTTAGTGGCAACAACATAAATGTTCCCTGGTTTTACAATATTTGTGTGAGGCACTATCCTATGGCTTTTCTTATTCCTCTATCAAGATTCATTTATCAGCCATTTCAGCATGTCTTCCAATGGATTACCCACTTTCAAGGCAGTCATGTGTCAAAATGTTCTTTAGAAGGTTTTGCATGACAGGCGTCCAAGTAAAGTGCCCCCCCCCCCCCCCCGATCTTAATTTTGTGTTAGAAAAACTAACATCTTGCTCCATTTGAACCAGCAACTCTGGCTGACTTGAGGTTCTTAACATGGAAAACAGTTTTGTTGATTGGTTTGCCCTCAACAAGAAGGGTATTTGAGTTGCAAGCTCTTATGATGAGTCAACCCTACCTCATTTTCTACAAGAACAGGGTTCTTTTGAGAGCTAATCCTTGTTTTATTCTTAAAGTGTATCCAAGTTTACTTTAAGTCAAACAACCCATCTCCCCGTTATCTTTCCTGAACTAAAAATGTGGGAAAAAGGATACTCCATACCTTGAATGTTCATAGGCTCATAGGTGTGTACTAGGCTAATGGCCCAGGAGCCTTTACAAGCCTAGCCCATAGGATTACCCTGGCATTGTGCCACCCAACATTAGTTCCTAGTGCCTCTGTTGAGTAGAGCCACTGGAGTGATCCCTGGAGTGAGTTTTCTATTTCCCACCCACTCATCAAGATCTCTCTTCAAGAGAGCCAGTGAGGTGCTTTGTTTGACATGTATGGGAAGTCTATTCCATAGCATGGGCAGTCTCTGGTTATGAACCTGTCCCTTCAGCATGTTTTGTTGATAGTGGTAATGAGGTTGAGGTCTCTGTGGATTTCTTTAGATGCAGGATTTCTAACAAAGCTAGGTCAGACATGGCTTTGTAAGTCAAGCAGAGATCACCTCTAAGTAGGTGATATGAGACAGAGAATAGTTGGGAGTTTTTTGAGTCTGTCCATATAGGACAACTGTTTAAGGCCTAGGATCATCTTTGTGAGGTACCTTTGTGGCCCCTCCAGTTGTTGCAGGTGTCTAGTGAGGTGCATGCCAACTGGGGCATTGTACTCGATGATTGGCCTAATGAGGAAAGGGTAGAGGGAGAAAATGACTTCTTTCTTCCTGGATGCAAAACCCTTAGTAATGAGATGTGCCACATAGAAGGACTTTCTGACCACAGTGGCAATGCGGTGGTCAAAGAAGAGGTTGCTGTCAACCTGTGTTCCCAGATCTCTTATAACGCCTTCTGTGTTCAGTGGACTATCATCGATGCGGTAATCCATGGGAAATGAATTTTTCCCAAAGGGGATGACAACACATTTTTTGGCATTGAGCTTAAGGCCATGGTTCTGACACCAGTCGTTGGTCTCAGTGAGGCCTTTCTGCAGATGTTAACATCACTTGGGGAGTTAATAATAGCTCCCAACTTGCATCATCTACGAACTTTATCAGCCAGAGCCCCTTTGTGTTGGCCTGGACTCCAGAGAAGTAGATACAAACAGGAGAGTATCCAGGACCGAACCTTGTGGGACTCCACTCATGACTGGTCAGCAGTCTGACTTGGAGTCAGATGCTTTCACACTGTGGGTTCTATCTGTGAGCCAGTTTGCAACCTACCTAGTGATATAGGGGTTGATGCCTAGCTTAGTGAGTTTTTCTATGATTCCTGAGTGGGGAATGGTATCATAGGCCTTAGTCAGATCAAGGTAGACTGTATGAACCACCTTGCCTTCATCCACAGCTCTGGTGACTGACTCAAAGAAGTCGACCAGGCTGAGCAGGCATGATCTACCCTTCACAAAACCAAATTGTGTGGGATCCAGAGTTTGAAGATTCCCTATATCCTTATTTATTAGATCCATGATGATGTGTTCCATAGCTTTGCATATCAGACTCATCAGGACAATAGGGCAATAGTTCCCAGGGTCTGTAGCCACTTCTCCATTGTGGAGAGGGATGACTGTAGCAGTGCACCATTCGGTAGGGACAAAGCCTCAGGTGAGGCTGTGATTGAAAAGGGCACATAAGTGTGGTGCCAGTTCACTCTGTAGTTCATGTAGAACACAGCCAGGGATATTGTCAGGTCCCATAGAAGCTGTATTCCTGGCCTTGGACAGTGCTGTTTTAACCTGTTCATCAGTAATACTGGTTGCTTGGCAATCTACTAGTATTGTGATTGGTCCTTTGGGGGGGAGAGGGGTAAATAACTCAGATACTTCTTGACAGAAGTAAATTAGATCATTGGATCACTTGTTCTTTTCTTGCAAAAGTAAGAAAAAGGGACAACCAGTGTCAAAACAGAATATATCCAAATGGCTGTCTAAGGCTATTATGTTTTGTTATACTCACCAAAATAAATATATTCCAGGCAGGTTCAAGGGCCACTCTACAAGGACCTTGGCTTCTTCCATTGCTATTTGGAGAGGGTTGGATTCTAGAAGTATTCTAGATGCTGTTAATTGGTCCTCTGTGCATACCTTAACAAAACACTATAAACTGTATTTCTTCTCTTGGTCTAGATCATGCTTTGCTAGAACAATTCTCCACTGGATCCAGGACCCTTTTTTTCCACCTCCCAAATATAGTTAGCTATGGTAATCTACCCATATAGGTGAGGCTACTTCAGCAGTGATCAATATGAAGAACATAGTACAGTTGTGTAAGTTGAGCTTACCATAAAGGTAAATGTTTGAATGATCACTGCTGCAGTAGCTTTACCTTTCCTCCATCGCCCTTGTTTTTTGGTGTTCTTTTTATACCAGGGTGTGGACATTTATTTTCTGTTATTCCTTGCCTTGTCCGTTCAGGTCTCAACCTCTCTCTGTCTGCTGGCAGGAAAGATTTGAAAGGCTTTGCACCCACATTTGTCTTTTAGGTAGCTCAGTTCAAGATGCTTGATGGTTTGGGTGCATGGAAGGTATCCTGATGCTTTGGAAGATGGCCACCTGTTATATTCTTGACAGGCTATAACCCATATAGCTGTCTCTGACTAGATCTTTTTACTTTTTTGATAGATGAACATACCTGTTCATATCAGCACATCATTTCAATATGCAACAGTGAAGACTTCTGTTAAAGTGACTAAAATGTAAAGTTTCACCATTTACCTTTGCTGCTTTATAGTTTACAGTGTCCTTATGGTTAATTTGTGTTTAAATACAAATAATACAAGTGCAATAGGCAACGGTCTTAAAAGTTTTTCATTTAGAAAGTCTGCTTTCTTTGGGGCATTAACAAAATGTTGAACATTACCAACACTGTTCTGAGAGAAAATTAAAATCTTTAGAGAAGAAATCAAAGAAGAGAAGACATTTTCCCATCATAAGGTGGAGAGCACAAGGAAGATCAGTGCTTTTGCTTTTTATTCATCACTGTGCTCTACTGAGAAACTGCTGGTTCAAACAACCAAAAGCATAAATGTGGCTGGGGACTCTATTCGCCAACTCTGTAGGCAAAACTTGGAACTCTACCTGCTGAACTTACTCTCCAGCTCTGTTTAACCCAGTTCAAAAAAAGCCTCAAACTACACTCCCAAATGCACTGGCAATGTCCCTGTTCAAACCCTGACTATCTCCCACCCTCTAGTCTTGGATACCTTTGCCTAACCAAATCGGTCATTTGATTCTAAAATGTTTCTGACTTATCTTTGCAGAATATCTAGAGCTCATTAAGGGATTAAGCCCTTATCTGTGTGAAACACTGTGTGAAACTTAGATGCCTTATCTAATTGTGTCAACAATGTTCTATAATTGTTTGTAACCTTACTGAAGACTGTATACTATATTAATCTGTAAATGTCTCTAATGTAATGGAATCTACTAACTCGGAGCTTTTCTCCTTGGGCCTCAGCTGAAAATGGACATATATCCAGTTGGACCTTCCCGGTAAACAAATGTAAATAAATAAATAAAATAAATATTCACCTTCATCTATGGCATAACTGGAAGATGGTGCATCGTTTCAGTTGACTTTTACTATCAAAAAAGATAACTCAGTTACTGAGGTACCCAGGGAACTTCTACCAAACATGGTATTTAATTTAATCAAATACTTATATTGAGAGCAATAAAAGTACAAAGGATGGTTATACCAGAGGTTGCACTGGAAGTACTCCATCTTAGGTCACATGCCTCAGGTGGAGTACTTAAGCAGGAATTGCAGGCTTTGTTGGTGGTAGAAGCTAAAGGATTGCAACCCAAGGATACCTCTTTCTTGTTGAGGTGGCTGCCTCACTTAGTGTCTTGCATTGCTGATGTGGAAAAGATACTGGTGAGGAAATCATTACTGCTTCAACCAAAAGATATCAGGAATTAACTGATATACTTAACATGGACTGACACAGGTTCAGACTCACTTGTAATAATCCTTCACCTCTTGACAACTATGAAGGTATCACATAGATCTTAAATAAAAAGAAGTCAATTCCTCCTTGCAGTTTGTCTTTTTTATAATACAAAAAAAAACCTACTCTTTATTACACCTTCAAGTAGAGAACACCATACAATGAATGTGAAAGAAAAACAATATTTTTAAAAAAGGAAATCATTCATAAGTGAAAAGCCTAAATAGATTAATTACAATAAATTACAATTTCTCTTATACAACTTTTGCTACAGTCGTTAATTGTGTATCCTCATATATCAAAGTAATGCTTTCAATGTACAATGTTTTTTTTAGACTAGAACAGCTGATTTATGAAAATATGCACCATTTCCTTGTTTCCTTATGTCAAGGCATACCATATAGCTATTGCTTTTTTTTGTTCCTTGGATCTGTTTTACTAATCATGTTTTGTTTGGACATATTGGTTTCACACTGAGCCAGACCATGGTCAAATGGGGCCTTAGGCTGGGTAAGGGATCAACCCCCTCCAAATAGCAGCCCCTATCTTTGGTAGCAGCACCCTCCTGCAGACACTCCATTGCCCTATTAGTTGGCCATTTCTCCCCAGTTGCCATAAACACTGCTCAAACCCATCAATGTGCATACTGTTTTCTTCTACACTTCTATAATGATTACAGATATTTGGATTTCATTTAAAACTTTTATTTCAAATTTTATATCACAGACACTGATAGCAATTTGCTAAACAAAACAATAGTCTCACAATGAAAACAAACTTAACATGAACACTAAACTCTGTCACTGAAACTCACATTCACTGAAATGGCATTAGAACCCACATTCAAAAAAAATGCATTTGGCCGGTGGCAGATTAAGTTTACCTTTGGGCTGTTTTCAAACCATAGGCCACTGGTACACATTTTTAGGACCATACGCACATGAGATTTTCTTTAATTCACCTTCCTGATTGTATTAAATTATATTCCTTGGATAATACAGCAACACTTGTTAGAGTGTGTTTTAAATGTGTAGTTTTGAACATTTTTCCAGTAAGCAATGAAACAAAACATGTAAACCAATAATGACAAAACTACTCGTTTCAGAATATTTCAGCCATAAAAGGCCACTTAAACTTCTGTCATTACAATTCACCAATATCAGTCACCTGAATAATTCTACTTTAAAGGGATCTGTAAGTAAGGAAGAGGTTGCTGTCTGCAAACAACTTTACATTTCAGTGTTTCACCTACAAATTCAGTGCCTACTGCCCTTGAAGAATAAATTGCCTATTTTTCATAAAAAAAAAAAGAAAAATAAGTGAGCTGGTAATATTGCAATAGGGAATGGCTAACAAACAGTTTCATAGTTACTAAGTATCTCATCCAAAAGAAAACACACCCAGGAGTGCAACACCCCTATCCCCCCCTTAAAGGACACAGTAGTATCAGCAATCAATCTATATGTTGTGAGAGTAAAACCCACAGCCTTCTGCACCAAAGGCAAATATGATACCTATTGCTCTACTAACACTGCTTTCAAATTCTCTAGCACAAACACTGGTGGCTATTTGCTAAACAAAATAGTTGATCAGTGAAGATAGACTAAGCATGAGCAACAATAAACGTTTACACTTGAAACTCAAAAGTCTTTGAAAATGCATTGAAAGTCACATGCACTGAAATGCACAATTCCTTGAAAATGCACTGAAACTCAGTTCCTTGAAACCACAATTTAACTCACATTCCTTGAAAATGCACCCCTGCTAATTAAGTGAGCAGTCTGGAGGCTGGTAATTGGTATACAGGGCTCAGGTTCTTCTCTCCTGTAGCCAAGGTACAGGATTTGAACCTAAGCAAGTTAATTAACTAACCTGCCAGCCCCAATATTGCACACAGCAACTGTTCTCCATACAGTGAAGGAACGGGCTCGCAAGTTTCTCTCGTAGCAGTACGAGTTTCTATGTAAAAAGCAGCAGCAGGAAAGGGAAAGTTAGGTGTGTGTTTGTTATATTAAAGCTGCAGAAAAAGAGTGTGTTCTTATAGAAGAAATGTAATTTTTTTAATTAAAGATGAAAGTTGTGTTACCCTCCCAACTGTCTAGCTCACTTATTACTGGATCCAGCTTTAGTTCCACAGGTTTCATTTCTTAGCAAGCAAATCTTCCTTCTCTTAACTTGGCCAGTCACATTTCCCATTCTCTTACTTCTATTCCTTCACTTTGGTTGCTCTTTGTTTTCCATTTTCTAATAGTACTTTTCTTAGCTGCCAACATCAGATTAATCAAGGTTCCTCTATATCAATAGTTTAGATTAAATATATAATTTCTCTTTTTACCTCTATTGTTTCCACCTAGAAGCTGCCCAGGCATATTTTGCAATGCCTATTTTAATATGGTGTCTGAAGAAGTGCACACAGTATTGTGCATGAAAGCGCTAACACAATAAAGGTTTTTTCAGTGGACTGACTCCTGGTATTGCCATCGGTGTCGTTTGTTTTTTATCCAGTTTGTTCGTATTTTAATATGGTCAATTCACTGCTTCCCCTTCCATCTTTTTTACATCTCCAGCAATTGTCTTCAGTGAGGAGAAACATTTATCTGCAATCTACATGGGGTATAAACTACCTATGTAGGCACTTTCTGGCAAATATCCTAAATGTTGTCTCACTTTGTTGCATATTTAGGTTGCATACACATTTCTCTCCATTGTTCCATTGATATTTATTTATTGAGCCTTTTTTTCTCATCTTCTTTCGGTTTCTCTGATTGCTCCCTATAAATCATGTAAAATCTTATATGCCCTGCTTATCATATTAGTCTTTTTTGTTACATTTTCTACCTTTGGTTCTATTAGGACCTCTTCTGGTGCTGGCATCTTATTTGCTCATTCTTTTTCTCTTCACCTTAAGATACTAGTCCTAAATAGGCCAGATTTCTCTGGGTTGTACTGTAAGGCTCCTCTGGGCCTCATCCTAGTTCATTACCTCTCCACTCAGCTTAACCTGCTTCCTATTATGTGTTTTTTCCCCAGATTGTTCTATTTTTTTTGCAGACACTCCAGGTGTGCCCACCCTGTAGCTTCTCTCACCCTTTTCTTTTGGCATGATTTCTGTAATGCCCTTATTAGTTTCATTATCATTGCATCTGCCATAATGTTTTGATACAATGGTCCATTTGCTTATAAATATCTTCCTTATTTGATTTTGTTCAGAATGTTAGCATTTCTCTGTCAGTAGTATGCTGACCCTATGATATTATCATATTCTTCCATTTGGATATATAGTCCCTTGCTTAAGCTTGTTATACTAGCCTCAGTGGCCTAGTTTTGCAGCAACCCTTTAAGTCCAAAATCCCAGGTCTTCTTGTTCTGTGAGCGATCGCATATTTTTCCCTAGTTATCCTAGCTCTCTTTCCTTCTTGGAAAGCACTTTTATTTCCTAATTAATCTCAGCTCACAATTTTTCTTCAGGTTGAAAAAGGTAAGCCTGACCAGTGTATAATCAGAGGTGCCAGAAACTGTTGAAGACTGGGGGAGGGGGAAGGGGGGGAGGATGAGAGGGGCACTTAGTGATCTAAAAAGGGCAATTTTTTAAAACTATTTACTGCCACAATATAGGTTCATTTGCAGAGATATTTTAAGCTTAGCCAATTTCCCTTTTGGTGCTTGAATTAACATTTCCTTATTGGTCTTACCTATCCCATGGCTGATAATTGTATATTAGCCCTAGTGAGAATAAATGTAATCATACCATAGATAATTTGGGGGGACTCATGTAAGGGATGCAGCATTTAGGAACTGCCTCTATCCATTAGTGGTACGAGGTGCAATCCTGAAGTACATTTTCTATTACCCATCCTTAGATCCAAGTTGCATTTAAATATGGACAGGGATGAGCTTTGTTTACTTTAATGGATAGTCTGTTCTGGAACAGTGGTAGTTTTCAGGGGGTATTGTCAATTTGGCAGTTCCCTGGAGTAGATGACTTCCCAAAGGATAAGATAATGTATTTTTTGGAGTATAGTTCCAATTCATGATTCTGGCCCAGTTATTGTTTTGGACAAACCTTCCTGCATGATGGTTAAGTCATTTGGGGATTCAATAACTCCTCCTAGCTTGTAGTCATGTCAAACTTAGTTGGCCAAAGTCCTTTGGTATGTCTTTTTACTTTTGAGATGTATATACCAAACAGAAAAAGTCTCAGCACCGAACCCTGGGGGACTCCATTGGTGACTGGTCTCTTTGTAGAGGTAACTTGAGGTCCACAATCCATAGAACTGCACTGACATGTTCAACAATATGACTGTTATTAATTATTAAAATACCAATGGAAACCATAAACTATCAGAAGTTGGAATGAAGTAACAAAGGTTCAGTTGTAAAAAGTAATAAACACTTTCTTCCCTTTATTGTCAAATACAGAATGAAAGTGTTTATTATTTTATCAACAGTGCACAATACCAGAGCTGGATCATGGTTAAATGGGGCCCTAGGCAGGGTAATAGATTAAGCCTCCCAGAGCAGCTTCTCCTGTAACAAACCCCTACTGTTCCAGCAGCAGCCCCCTCCCCAGCCACTCCAGTGTGACATTACTTGGTTATTTCTCCTCAGTTAGCATAAGCACCATTCAAACCTGTCAGCATGCATATTGTTTTCTTATTTACTTCTACAATGATTACAGATATTGAAATAAAATAGCACAAACACTGATAGCCATTTGCTAAACAAACAATACACTCTCACAATGAAAATAGACTTGGCATGAGCAGTAAACTTATCTGCCCTTGAAACTCACATTCATTGAAACAGCATGAAAAACCACATTCATTTTGAATCTGGCCAGTGGAGGACTAAGCTTACCTCTGTGCTGTTTTCAAACAATAGGCTCCTTATGCATTTTTAGGGCCATGCATACATATATGCTTTCTTTGATTCGCCTTTCTGATTGTATTAAATTATATTTCTTGTATAATACAGCACACTTGTTAGAGCATGTTTTAAATTTATTGTTTTAACATTTTTCCAGTAAGCAATGAAACAAAATTTGTGTAACAATAATGATAAAATTGCCCAATTCAGAACATTTCCATCATAAAAGTCTTCTCAAACTTCTGTCATTACAATCCAATGTGAGTAAGTCATCTAAATAATTCCACATTAAAGGGATCTGTAACTAATGAGGAGGTTGCTGCTAGCAAACAATTTTATATTTCATTGTTTCATCTACAAATAAAGTTCCTGTTGCCCTCTGAGAATTGCCTATGTTACATTAAAAAAATTATATGCTAGTAATATTGCAATTGGGAATGGATGGCAAACTGATAACAGGTTCATAGTTACTAGATAACTCCTCCAAATGAGGACAGTCACAGGACTGCAGCATCCACTCCCTTTAAAGTACAACACAGTACAGTATCTGCAATCCAGCTGCATACTGTGGGAGTAGAACCCACAGCCTTCAGCATCAAAAGCAAGTATACTGCCTGTTGTACTACTAACACTGCAAACAGACTTGGCATAAGGAGCACTAAACTTCTCTTCCTCTGAAGCTCTCAGATCCTTTTAAAATCCACTTGACACTCAACTAAACCTCTCAACTTTGCAGCACAAAAAATCTGGAAAAAGCCAAAATTTATTCAGGGGCAGGAACAAAGGCCCAAAACCAGGGATGTATTTTAAACATTGTTTTTATAATCTTAGAAAGTTACTAGAATAAAGTGTTTTGTGTTACTATGTGTTTCCTGAAAGATCTGGAGACTGAAACTTAAAGGGCTGTCATTATTTAGTGAATTCAGTTCTCACTGATTTGTCAGAAAACCACAAATTTTAAGAGGAACAGACCAAAAATATGAGCCAAATATTCTATGAAAATGTGGGCAGTTGAAAGCTATGGACTCAACTCCTTGAATCACAAGTAGTGGTATGGGTAGCAGGCTCTTGTTTCTTGTACCTAAGGTACTGGGTTTGAGCCTGAGTAACACTAACCACCACTTATAACTAACTGGGACATTTCACACACACACACACACACACACACACACACACACACACACACACACACACACACACACACAAAGTGCACTCACACATGATCAGCATAAAAGCAACAACCCCTACGCCCCCATAAAACATGATCAGATCAGCATAAATAAAACCAGTAACCCCCCCTAGCAAAAACACTCAGGCAATGTCTAATGTGATTTAAAACTCTCCTTACCTAGAAGCAGCAAAAACACTTGGACAACAATGGTCCGGCAGCATATGGGAGCAGAAAACTAATGTGATCAAGCAAACTCTCCTTAAAAACTGAACTGTATTTTAAAATTGCGCAGGCGACAGGGATACATGGATGCATAGATGTAAGGGACCATTCTAAAGAAGAACAACGCATGGGTCCCCCATAAAGAAGATGCTGCCACCATGGTCTTGTAGCAGTAAAAGTGTGTGGGGGGTGCTCCTCACCCCTCACTCTATGATTTTGGTGCCCTTGTGTATAATAGTAATGGGACCAAAAACATCTTAACTGCCTGTATTTTATCTTTATGTTTAAACAATACTTTCCATAGTCTTAGTTTCCTATCAGTGTTTGTTTATTCTCCTCCCACATAGCACTGGCTGCTAATTATGTATCATTCTGTATCCAGATTCCTAAATACCTTATGCTGACATGTCCCCAAAAGGTATGGGTACTGCTTACCATCTCATGAGTAGGTGTGCAACTTATTGCTATTAGTTCTGTCTTATTAAAATCAGGATATCTTCTTCTGGATTTATTAATTATAGTATTATGTCATCTGCAAACAGTATGAATTTTTCTGTTTATTTCATCCCCAATATATAAACCTTCATAACACCTCCTCATAATCTTTTATATTCCCTTATGGTCCCATTCAACTTCCATAGTCCCAGGTTCTTTAGCCTCATTATTTTGCTTTCTACTTTTTACAGTAGGAGTCTTTGTGTCAAGAGTTTCTGGGTCCTTGGCCTTCTACAAAAAAATAGTGTACATTCATCTGTTTTTTTTTTTTTTTTTAGCTCATTGTAGTTGTTTTTATTTTTTCCTTTTCTTCTATCACCACCCGGTATGATTTTATAATATTCTAATCTTCTCCAGTCTCTTTAAGTATTTTCTATTTCAATTCTTCTAAATACCTCTGGTGTTCATTCCACTAAGTTTTCAAATTCTAGTTTCATTAATTCCACAATCTCTGGTAATGTTTCACTTTGGCACCTAATCTTTTGGCAGTTTCTATAGTGGTTGGACCCCCCAGTCCAGTGTCTAAATAAACTGCAGTGCATGCCTATTAGTTTACTTTCATGTACTGTTAACTTAACAAGAACAGCGGCATGATTTGAGAGTAGGGGTGTATATAATATGCAATGTCTGTCCAGTATGGTCCATATCCCATATTCTGAAGAAAAGTATGTGTAATATTTTTAACCTTTCTCCAGTTGTATATCATTCTCAATTCTGAAGATTTTTTTTTGCAGTTTTGTAAATATCTCCCTTCCTTGAAAAATCCTCATTTCTACAAACCAAATTCCATTCACCTTCATTAGCAGCATTCCCTTTTGGAAACCTATCACTTTCCCCAATGCTGATTTTATATCAGCACTGCTATTTTTGGTGGGTTATGCAGACATGCTAAAATTATTAATTTCCCAAACCAATAACTCCAGACCATGACATATCTTCCTTGTCAATCCTACTTGCCTTCATATTTTTGTTGGACATAAGTATTATAACCTCCACTTACTGGCTTCTCAATATAATGCAAAGTAATCTTTCTGAAAATCATGCCATATTTGTTGTTATCCAGAGGTGGTCCTTGATTTCTTGCAACATTGTTACATATGTCTTGCACCTTTTCCTATAAGCCAGCACCCCTTTTCTCTTTTCAAGACACCTTGTCTGTGTATTTTATTTAATCATGAAAACACTTTGTCTTATCCATCAGGCTCCCTCCAGAGGATGCTAATAATGATGAAATCCTTAGTATTCTTTGTGATAATTATGAGGGGGACTGTCAGAGTTGTTGAAAATCCTAGAATTATGGGAAAAACACTTCCTCTGTTTAGGGATTTTCTTGATATATGGATCCACTGATTTGGCAAAGAAAATAATTTCCTTTATTACAGCTTCATATCAGTTTCTATAGCACTTCTAACTCCTTGCTGAGTGATTTATAAGGTCTGTCCTCAAATACGTATTTTTTTGGCTAATTTTGTAATAGTTCAAACTTTATTCATAAATGTTTCCAAAAATGTACTTGGGATAATTATCTATAAAACATCATTGGAGAGTCATAGGAAATGACTCTCAAAGACAAAAAGCAGCAGTATTTTGAATAGTAATGAAACAATCAATTTAATGTCATTTTTATGCCTCAAAATTTACAAAGAAAAAACAATAACTTATACAGAAACACATACTTATTTTGGGTTGTGATATATTTATGTTTTTGATAGCTTTTGTTTATTTTTCTCTGAACAGACTTGGAAGGTACACAGTTTCAGCTGACTGTTATTTTGTATTATAAAACTTACACTTCCCAATTTACAAAGGCTATTCTGACCCAAATTCCAACTTCCAAATAGCAATACCTTCCTACTGCTTCAAGATATTTTAATGAAAATTTTGGGACAAAAACCTCTTGATTACCTCATTTTCAATATGCTTTATACAGCCTAATAGCTTGTAGTGAAAGCAGACAACAAAATCTGAAATACGTGCATGGGCATCAAAACATGTAAAATAAGCATATAGCATATAATAATTGCAGAAAATACTATTTTTACCTAAAAAGGAATATTCATTTTTTATCTGCATTCATTTAAGTATACCAGAGATACGACTGCAGTACATATTGAGATTGTTAGCATGAAAAATGGAAAATATACATTTGTGAAATGAAAGACAAATCCAAAGCATCCAAATGCCTATGTAACAATACTGGTGGCACTTAGAAATAAAGGACCATATATAACTGTATAAAGCATTATAGTAAATTTCTCAGCATAGTATACCATGACCAAGCTACAAAATCTATTTAGCTGGTGGTTCCAGGTATAAAAGCACATATTTAACTTTATGTTTTTTTAATGTAGTTTGAAAGCCCATGAGTTCAAATTAGTGTGTCATTCATTCAGTGTCATAAAACCTTCTATATTCAAAAGAAATAAATATGATTTTTTTTCTTCTGATATAATGCAAACTCCAGAAAAAAATACATTTTAGGTCATTATTGTACTCACTGTGCTGAATGGAATTTCAGCACAACACTCATAATGGAAACCAAGTCTATGACAAAATCTCAGGCTGTTACAAGAACTAAATCCACTAGCACCTGTTTTTGAAAGGCTGCATCTTTGCCTCCCTTTGAGATTTCATTATAATTTTTTTTGATAATAACAACATGACATTCAGCTACTAAACACAGCTGAGGGCACCATTCTATACTTAGAACTTGCAGTGCAGTACACCTTTGAATTTAGTATCACTGCTTTAGCCACTTGAAAACCTGGCATTGTAGCTACAATGTATTACAAATGAAAGTATGTTTTTGATTTTTGTTGAAATACAGGGTTTTTACTTATGATCTAATGACAATTTAGTAGAGACATATTCTAGGCCACTGCTGTGTTCTAGCACATAATATAAACTGGGTAAGTTGCACAGTAGTAGGCTATGCAAGTAACAATAGGATGATCATCTACAAAAAAAAAAAAAAAACATGAATATGCTGTCCTTAGGTTTTTCATTGTAGCATTATATGAAATTTGAGCCCACCACATAGTTGCCCAAACATTTATCATGATTCTTTCTGGTAAAATATGAATGGTTTTTAGTCTCATATAATAATAGCTCAACACAGTTATTCAATGTTAGGGAACTACTGTATTTAGTGTTCTAAGAAGTTCAGTGCAACACTCAGAATGAAAATCAAGTATAATGCAAATGTTAGCTTGTGGAAGTAAATGCATATTAACAAATGACACTGCTGCCTTGTCTTTTAAGGGCTAAATCTCTGACCTCTTTTAGATTTCATTATAAAACTTTCAAGTAATAACAACATGGTGTTCAATTATAAAAAAAGACTGATATTCTTCCCTTTGAGCTTTTAGAACAGCACACTTCTGAATTTGATCCCACAGCGTTAGTTGATTGAAAACATGGCATTGTAGCCATAACTGAAAAAATACATATTTCTTCTCTGATATATATAACATTTTTACAGCTCACATAATTATGTATATTCTTGATATTAGTTTACTCAACCTGTTGTGCAGAACTAAAAATGATGTCCGGTGGAAACCAAGCATAGTGCCAGACTTTGACAGCAAACAGCTAATGAAATGTTAGATTAATGCTCTGTACATAAGAGAATGTGTGACACTGCTTTTGTATGTAGTCTTTTCTCTACACACAGTATTAGAGGGTCTATATCATATATTTAAAATTCCAAAATGTAGAACACCATATGTTCGAACTTGGAATTACGAATATTAAAAACATCGAATGCCCAGAATAGCAAATTTTTTTCCCAGGGAAAACATTCTCTGTTCCAAGAAACATACACACAGCACAAGCACACCAAAATAAATAAACCACACACATACAGTTAACAAAACCTAACCCCACACTAAACCACACATACATTACTAACTATCCACTTACCTTAACCTGCACCTTAACCCTAAAGTCCGTAACTATCGCACACATACCCTACGACTCTATACACAAACAAACTAATTAATACACACACATACAATTAAAAAAACATAACACTACACTACACCATACATACATTACTAACTATCCACTTACCTGAACCCAGACCCTAACCCTAGGGTCCGTAACTCTCTCACCACAGTGGAGGAAATAGTGAAGCCATGGAATGGCACACCAAAATCTTGCTCTAGGTAAGATTTTGAGGTTCTGGGGCTTCGCTATTTTCACCATTCGATATTTAAGGTTCGATGTTTTCACATTCGGCGTTTTACCTCTTTGGAATTTTGATATAGACCCATATTAGAAACATTGTCTTAGCTGGTGCAACAAAATAAAATTTAGTGTTTCTGGTCTAATGAGAATTTTGTACAAATATATTCTGTACATTGGCTTTACCCAGCCTTACACTCAATAGTCATATAGCCCCCAGGTGGAAACTGGGTATAGTGCCAGTCTGTGACAAGAAAATCCCCTTGAATGCTGGATACATTAGCTGTATATAAGTGGTCATGTATTAGTTCCCCTAAAGAAATTTAGAAGATACTTGGATACAAAACCCACACCTACGTTCTCAGCAATATATTCCCCTTTTGAGTGTGTGCACCACCTCTGACTATGAAGGCATCACATACATATAATGGCCACATTACCATTTTACAAATACAGATAATACCCCCAACAGACCATGTCAATAATCATTCAGAAATAATCCTGTAAGTGTTGTTTGCTTTCATGCATTACCTAGCCCAAAAGTGATATCCACATTATCTATACTTTAGATGTCTCCCCGTGGAGAAAAAAATGTAAAGAGGATGATGACATATTTCAACTTACTGCTATTACTGGTCTCCAAAAAATATAATTTTATTTGATTACTTAAAGACGTTTTACTTACTCATGCAAGGATAATCACCCTACTTCAAAAATTCACTGTCTATGTGCATTTCCAATGTTTAATTGTGAGTAAAATGAAAAAAAAAAATCACAGTGAATTAGTTCAGCTTGTTTCTCTTGAATGTATGTACATACCTGTACCCCTAAACTAACCATATTAATGATTGTTTTACATGAATTGTGTAATTGCTGTTTGCTTTAATATGTGGCCTTTCCCTAAAACAAGATAACCACATTCTGTGTGATTGTAAAGAAAATAAAATACATAGTGACTTCTGTAATGAGATTCAACTTGCTGTACACAAACACATGCACTGTTTTCAGGCATGCCTAGTATTTTCTCATATACTCTGTCACCCTACTTCTCCCAAATATAGACACTTACTCTTTAACTGTCTGACGTTAGGGTATAATAAAAGTGAAAAAAATGAAAACAATAATGTATTTCAACTCATGGCCCTCAGACACTATACTCTGTCCCTATCCTATCAAGCCACAGGCAATAATCACATTATTGCGATTTTCCTAACTGACAATTGCTTTCATATACATACCACTCCATAAACCTACAGCCACCTCTGGAAATCCCCTACTATGTGTGGTCACCAAAGTGGTCAAATAACAACCACAGTAATGTATTACTACTTGCTGCTTTAGAGCATCCTATTGTACCCTATCTTGATTGCCATAAAATTAAATTATAAAGAAATAAGTAAATGCAATTGCATTGTGTTGTGGACTGTGTGTTCTTTTACCACTACTCACAGATTGATCTGGTTTTCTGTCAGAAAATGTGAAATAATAAATGATCTTAGTAATGCAATTCATCTAGTAGCTTTCAGAAATTATGCTCTGCCTCACCTGTCCTTCAAACCAAAGCAATGATCACTTTAATATGATCAGCAAGTCATTTACTTTCTTCCTTCAACTTCTCTGTTCCAACAGGTAGCTACTTCTGGTAATCACCTGTGATGTATTATTTCTAAGAGTGTCACAAACACACCAAAGTAACACATTTTAAGTTGCTGCTACAAGGCACTCCCTTGTAAATTGCTGTAAAATTGCAACATTAAAAAACAAAAATACAAATGTAATCCACTGTAGGCAATGTGTACTGTAACCACAACTCACATATCAATGTTGTTTTCTGCCAAAAATTAAGAATAGTTTATATTTGTAAGAGAAAAACCATCATAGATGATCCAAGCACAAGTATCTCTTTGACAAAATCTAGTCATTTGATTAGAGGTTAATAGGAAGGCACTGGGAAAGCATTAAGATTAGTTGCTAAGAGCAAGTGCTTATAGCACACATTAGTAAGACACATTGGTTATCTAAATCCTGTTCCTATGTTCATGAGGTAAAGTTGAAAATTCTTGCCAATAGCATGTCCTCTTATGTATGGGTTAAAGTTCTCATTGATTTTAATGGAAAGCTTGACATTACCACATAAAAAAGCATGATTAAGTTGTTTGTTTTCATTAGTGGCTTTCCTATGCTATTCAGTTTCTCAGAGCACACCATGCAAGTGTGAATGCAATCTCAAGCTATTTTCTTTAGGAATTTGTCACCCAGGCACTTACATAATTTTACCAATCATATTTTAAGATAAAAGCAACACAGCAAACTATTAGTAGGACTTGTTGTTTTCCACTCACTGAGGTCATACACTTATTCAGCCTTTGGGAATTTCACCGTTTATTTTACATAGTTTTACACGGTAGAACCTGATTCAGTGACAGAAAATATGCTGATATGAGGAACTAGATAATTCCTGTCTTTACAAAAAAATCTAATTTAAGCAGTGTTTTTGAACAACAGATAAAAATGCTTCATGCAGTAAATTTAAAGCATGACTGCAGGGGAGCAAGCCCCCTGCACCCCATCCAATGTGGAAGGCAAGCACCCACATCCCTGAACTTATATATACCAACTTCCAGATTGCCATACCTCAGAGAAAAAGGAATATCCCCAGAAATGGCAACCTCAGACTTAGTATATGTAAGTCCTTTTTTGGCCATTCAGTCTCCATGTTTTGGGACTCACTGTGACAGTCCCCAGCATTTCAAATGTTTACTGATTCTGAGAGCTATCATGATGTAGTGCAGTCACTTCAACCATTACAACTTAGCTACCAGTGGCACTAGTCAGCTCAGCCTCTATACATTTCCCAGGCTCAAAGTCCTCCACAGTACTTTGTGCCTCCTCTTTTCTCCTGATTTAATTTGCTACTGAACAAATATCATCTGAAAATGGCTCCACACAATTGTTTTCTGACTTAAGTGTATGGGTTTCTTACATATCTACATTTTCACTGAATCATTTTCTTAGCTATATCATATTTAAGGTCTGATCTTTCCTTTTCCAATTAAAATTTTATTAGCTTTTGATTCTGCTTCCACGGTCTAAATGGCACCAAGACCACTATTTTATCTTTCCTGGTGTTAGGGATTTGAATTATGTGCTTTTGTTGTGCTTCCTCTTTGATAAAAACATTAAGAGTTGTCTAATCTGATTCATATTTTCTGCTTTGTGTTTGCAGTCATTTAAAGTTGCTGTATCTTCATTGCATTGCTTGATGATGGCTATTATTCAGACAAAAATGATAAGCATTCCTGATTTAAAACATGCTAGAATGGTGACCATAAGATTCCTCCACAAGATAAGCATCTATTTTGTATTTTATGTTTGGGCATGGGCCATTTACAGGAGAAAACATTTGCAGTTGTTTTAAGAAATGAATGCTAAAGAAGCATGTTAAAATCTTTTTTATCTATATCTATATCATCGTTAGTTTATAGAATATTCTCTTGGAAATGTTTATGTAGATCATTTATCACTACACATAAAATTGAAATTATTTAAAAAAGGACCACATTGGTTGTTGGGAGTGCAAATTCTAAATCAATGCAGATTGACAGCACATAGTTTATTATTATAAAGCTCTGTAACATTTCAAGCATTCTGGTCTGATAAATTTATATTGGCTAAACTTTAAGTGTTGTTTACTGCTCCAATTCCTCAAGTTGTCTCCAAGGCTCAGTTTCCACTTCTCCGGAGCTTATTAACAACAGCCAAGAAAATTAAAGCAAAAACTGAAAAAATAGGTAATGGCTTTGTTTACAAAATGTATACATACTATCACTGTTTGACAATACTGCCTACTTTTAAGATGAAAAACAGAATTACCACATACTATAATTATTGGATAAAATTGAAATTAAAGAACTATTAACATATGATATGTGATCAATTTATACTGTTTGGCTATTTAATGAATTGTAGTGAGATATATATATATATATATATATATATATATATATATATATATATATATATATATAGTAAGAGTTGATGTTGACATTTCTGTGAATAGTTATTTCTTTCATTATGTTAGAATGCCTGTTTCTATATATACAGTGCAAATAAAACATTAAAAAACAATGTTAAATGAACACAGGAACAAGCTGAGTTTGAAGAGTTTACTCCTAAGAGAATGTTCTTTTGAGGAGTCCAGTTCACAAAAATTAGATAAGCACAAAGGGGATGGGAGATGGTCACGTCTGTACCGTTCTGGAGTCTAAAACTTAAGTTGAATCTACTTTATTTATTTATTTATTTGACATTTGTAAACCAGGATAGTCGATCTGGGTCACAGAAGCTATTTTCAGTGGAGGCCTGAGGAGAAAAGCTCCACATTTAGACATTTTAGGTCCATACACAGATAGATTAAAATTTTACAACACAATGTTAGTTAAGATTTTACAATATATATCTCAAGCAGATTAAAGGTTAAGAATACACAGTTACTTAGAGTTTTACTTAAAATTGTACATGATTTCAAAAACATTAAGACATATTACAATAGATTTCATGTGAAGATAGCAATTGAGGTACATGGAATCATATGGACATATAAATAGGTTTACTCCAAATCATATAAGACAGCTTTATATAGAAAATGGAAGAAATAGCATTGTAGTTCTGAGAATTATATATTTAGTGGAGGGACATGGGAGGGGTATATGCTACGCTTTGGTTGAGAGGATGACTGTAATTGGGGAGGCTTCATAGATATAATGGGGGTAAGAGATGCAAAAGAGAAAAAGGAGGCTGGACAGGTAGGGAGCAGGAAGCCAGCAAGTTCACAGTGTGTTAATGGTAATCATCTTGAGGAACCCTCTGTGTAAGCAGTTTCTCTGATTAAGTTGTCCATTATTCTAGAGTTGGGTCCAAGAACAAGAATTAGTACATTTTCAGTATCTGAACCTGAACTATCTAAAATGCTTCCTCCCTACATGGCTCTATCTTTTGTATCACTGTGGTCCTCTTGCTCTTTCCACAGATCCCCATTGCAGTCTAGTACAAGACAAAGAGAGCATTGTTAAAGGCCCAGAGAGAGAGAGACTGCAGTACTCTTTTCTGCCTCTAGTTCTTCTGTGGCAAGAGAACGGTGTGCACTTTCCTTCTATATTTTTGTATCCCACTAGATTTGAGATCAGTGTTCTTGCTGCAGGGTTCTCTGTCAGTATATTGATATTACCAATCACTTCAACATCAGTTGTTCCATTGCAGCCTGTAATCTCAACACTCACATTTGGTGCCAAGTGTTTTAGGACTGATTATTGATGTCAGGGCACTTACTCCAGTATCAGCTCTGATATCCTGGGGTTCTTTTTGATGTTAATGTCTTTGGCATTTGATACTTCAGGCCCAAATACTTCTTGACTAATGATAAAGCCTGGGATTGTGTCAGTGGCAGGACTGGATATCAGGGGATGAACATCAAATTCTTCATACCTTGGTGCTGCTAGATCTTTTGACATTGGGATTGTCTGTACCATTATCAGTGCAGAATAGAAAGGATCTTAAAGAAAAATAAATATTGACCAACCACTTTTGATCTTGGCCATGACGTCCATTTGTCTGAGTCTTTAGCTCCACCATTTTCTTTTTTTTTATATTTGTCTCCCCTCTGTACACTGAGCACTGAGCCTCCCAAATGGCACATTCATTTGCTGGGGGTGAGGATCATCCTCATATCCACTTGGTAAGAGTCTGTGTAGGGGACTATTGTCAGGGCAGATATCAGGGATGCTTGTGCTCTAGATGGCAGTTTGTATTATGCTTTTAACCACCCACTGGTGGTGATGTATACACCGTCATCAACACTGGATCTGCCACTGCTTCACCATGTCCATGCATGTATGCTCCTATATATACAGGACAGAAGCTACCATCATCAGCTTAGGCAGCCACAGTGCAGATCCCACGTTATACTAGCCCCTGGTTTCAGAGATGTTAAAACTTCTATCTCACTGCACTGGAGTGTCGGGCATAGCTAGCTGGGAGTGAGACACATAGCTAGGGTTGGGTGAAGGGGACAGTCACCCTGGGTGCAAAGTGTTAGGGAGCACAAGTGGGAGATAACAATTGGTAGTGCACTATTCACATTCATTTTCAAACCATTATTTCTGCATGTTGGTATGGAAATGACTGACACTGCTTTTGCATTCAGGACATTTATGTGGTGTAAGCTGTAGCAGGCCATTTGATACAGATGCAACAGTCAGTTTGCTACAATTGTCAGTTGTAAAAAGTAGAAGAAATTAGGATCTTCTTTCTTTCTTCATTTTTTTTGCTCCTCAACATAGATGTTGAGGGCACAGATTAAGAACAAACATAGACCTGATTTGATCCTTAGGTGAGGAGCACCAGACTAGATGAATGGAATTCAGATCAGGGAATGACACTGTACACTAGATGAGTCAGCTACCCCCTAACCCCAAGTATAGGTACTACCCTTTCATCCTGTCAGCATTTGCAGTCACCAGAGCTGGTAAGTGAAACCAATTCATCTGGCTGTAAGATTATGCTCAACAGGGTTTTAAGGTTGAAAGTAATTCTGTTACAAATATGTAACATAAATAAGGTATAAAATAAAACTTGCTTAAATGCAGAAACAGAGTATAGTAATATGTGATCAGCATCCATACTAAATGACTGTGGCTTGAAAAATAAGGAACTTGCTGAATAGACATCTTTCCTTACAGACTTAAAACAGGATATATTCATTTCATTGCCAGTGAGAACAAAAATGTAAAATCTGCTTTTTTAAAGAATGGACAGCATGACATGTTTGTATTATATGACACTGTTACAATGTGTTTCCTTAAAAACATGCTTTTCTGCACTTATCAGCATTTGCACAAGAACAGATGTCCTTATACAAAGATCCAAATAGAATACAGGAGGTTCACACTGTCAGAAAAGCTGGCTTCTTATAAATTCAGAAAAAGTGTGACAGGACATTGTTAAACAAGGAAGCTTAAAAATAATATTATTAAGTCAGCATTTGCAGACAAAGGTTTGGGCTTAAATGAGAGAGCCTCAACTAAACCCAAATTGAGGCAGAGAAGGAACATTAAATGATATGAAGTAGAGAAAGAATTTGTGATCTCCACTGTCATTGTTTTTAAGAATTGTTGTTTTTTTAATTTTTAGATTTTACCCAATGTTTTATTCAATAGCAGTAGGCTCTTTCATATATGTATTCAATCTAGTTATGCTTCACCTATACATATAGGTAGTGATATGAATTACCTCTGGCATTAAATAGTGGATACATATGCATTTTTTGTAAGAAGTGTTTGAAGTTGATAGGGCTCTATATTCTGAATACATACATACATATATTCTTTATATGTTTTTATATATTTGTATTGTATATTCTGTATGTGAATTTGTTATGAGAGTCTATATACCATTTATTTTGAATACACATATCCCTTTAAAAAGTTCTGTGAACTTCACACTAATTGCTTAATTACTGATTACAACCATAGTATATAACAGCAATGAGCATTTTGAGGAGTTGTTATAAGATCTGATGAAGCAGTGATGCGAAAGCGCTTATCTGACTCTCTATTTTGGTTTGAAATAAAAATCGATTTTATTTACTTAATTGACTTTGGCAGCGTTCATTTTGCTGGTTTTTCTCATACGTGGATTAGTACCTGCTCATGCTGGGGTTTCTTATATTTTATTTGATTATTTCCTCACTTTTAAACCCTAGCGTTAACCTGAAGCAAGATCGGATACTTATTCATTATTTGCTATACAATACTATTCTTGCATACAGGAGCAGGACGTATTCCATTTCCTGATGGCTGATATTGAACTCGACTACGTTCCCAGAGATGAATATCGTGGAAACGAGGTCACGCAGAGTAACGCTATTGAGCAGAGGTTCCAACAGTATCTAAAAGGAACTGGTCATACTTCCTGGTTTCTCGACGCCGAACCAACGCTTGCTAATGCTCCAGGGCATAGCTTCGACGTTAATAAGTTATACGCCATGCTGGAAGGAACGGAAAAGAGCTTTATGAAGCTCAAGAGGCTACAAATCCAAAGGCAAAATTTTCAGCTATGTTTGGACCGGAACATTATACCGAGGGGCCTACGGGTGTTTACTATGCCTAGTCAAGGCACAGACTATCCTGAACTACTGGCTCAATGGCAGCGTTTAAATATGGAGGTGAGTCGGAAATATTTGAAGCTGCTAATTGATTTTTTTAAACCTGAGGAGGCTAAATTAACTGAAGAGATTACTGACAAGCAACGTTCATTATTTAATGATTTTCCATCT
This sequence comes from Protopterus annectens, assembly GCF_019279795.1. NCBI lineage: Eukaryota > Metazoa > Chordata > Ceratodontiformes > Protopteridae > Protopterus > Protopterus annectens. The sequence continues at coordinate 488,218,782 of NC_056745.1, forward strand.
GACATTGTACTCCCATTATTTGAGAATATGCTAGATAGCATCTCAGCATTTGAAAGAAAGCTCTACCAGCAGAAACGCCATAAAGTCATTAGGGATACTAATGACTTTAAAAATGGCCATGTCTTCATGTGGCCTAGGTGGAACTCAAATGAAACAAATAAACCACTAATAGATAATGTTGTTATTAACAATGGAGGCATAAAACATGATGCAACTGCTAAAAGAACTGTGGATACTAGTATTAATGTTTTGGAGACAAGAACAAATATGGACTGTATTGTCATAGGAACTGATGGTCAGTCGGATTTACCTAGTTTGCATCAACCTGATGTTACTGATAAACACAGTGACACTATAACTACTGATCATAGTAATGACTCTACTGATGTCATACATTTAGTGCATACAGCTGGAAATACCAGCACTAATTTATACCCAGATGTAAGGGTAGTTAATAATACATCTATGCAGCAACAAGAAAAATCAAAACACATACATTCTAACAATGGGCCGGTAGTTAGACCTAAAACTGCTGCCACACATTTAGTCCCCCCCACCTCCAATGTACTTCCCCAGTTGTCTTTTCCCCTGCCAGTCAGAACGGAGAAAAACACGTATCGTTCTCGTTCCATGAGCAGAGGCAGACAGAAGAGGAAGTTTTCGGAGGAATATACACCTCAGAAGACACTGAGGAAGATGTGGACAGGCAAACGTTAGTCCATAACATTTCACATACAATTTTAACAGAAGATGAAATCCGATTAATAAATAAAGGGCTTAACTTCATCCCTAGATGCAGAAGTCAGTTGACAGAAACCATTATGGATCTAAAACTGTTCTGCAGAAATGTAATGTTGAAGTTTATATATAAAGACTCTATTCAGAGAAGTACTGAGGTTAAATTTAGGAACCTTAGTGAATTTACACCCATTAACCATCCTTTAGTTGAAGCATACATGAAACTTACTGAGGATGAGTTATATAGCTATTATGAGAATAGAACTACTAACAAACGATACCATAATAGAGACAATCTTACATATAGAGAAAGAGCTAGCCTTAAGAAATTACAAAATGACGCAAACATTATTGTTAGACCTGCCGATAAGGGTGGAAAGATAGTTGTGATGGATATGTCAGATTACACTGAACGGATGATATCCATGTTGAGTGATGATTTTTATGAAAGGATTACATCACAGAACATTCAACATACTATTAGATATGTATTAGATACGATTCATGATGTGTATATGGGCCAATTAATAGACAAGGATTTGTATGGATATCTTACCATCCTACATCCAACGACACCTATTATACATGGTCTCCCAAAAATACATAAAAATTCTGTAAACCCACCTATGAGACCGATAGTATCAGGTCGAGGTTGAGTAACAGAGCATTTATCAGTTTATGTTGAAAAACACCTTAGACATGTTCTAAATAACAATAGAGTCGTTTTAAAGGACTCTAAACAATTCCTACTTGATTTGTATGAATGTATTAAAGACACGATAGTCACTATGGACTATATATTTGTTACGTTTGATATCCAATCTTTATTTACTGTCATACCAAATGATTTAGGGTTGGTATATGTTACTGATTATTTGAAGGAACATAGTGATTATTCTTCTGTAAGAATTGATTTAATAACTTGTTTTCTTGAATTAATCTTGGAACATAATTTATTCATGTTCAACGATTATATTTACAGACAAAAGGATGGCGTAGCTATGGGCACACCTTGTGCCAATAGCTACGCCAACATGTTTTTGGCCTACTGGGAAGAACATGTTCTTTTCCGTGAAGAGTTATTTGAACAGCATGTAGTCTTTTATCGACGTTTCGTCGATGATTTGTTTGTTTTATGGAAAGGTACTTTTGAACAACTTGACTTAATGTGTACAACTATGAACAATCTTACAACTTGTCTAAAATTCACCATGAAATGCTCGCAATACAGAATTGAGTTTTTAGATATGTATATAGAGAGACTTGATAACAACATTATCAATACGGGTGTTTATCGAAAAAGCTGCTATAGCAATAATCTACTACTTAGATCAAGTATGCACCCTCCCTATGTTTTTAAGAATATTATGAGAGGCCAAGCCATTAGAGCCTCTAGGCTAAACCCTTTAGATGGTGGGTTTGAAATTGAACTCAATGATCTGAAAGATAGACTTTCTATGAGAGGCTATAGTAACATAGAAATTGGCAGACACTTGAATGACGCCTCAGTATTAAGGTTAACTAAAGGTCTACCGTATTTTGGACCGCAGAAATTAACACCAACCTTTGATATTAATATTGAAGGCCCACAATTTGTTAAATTCTCCACATATTTCTCAGCAGATAATCTGGAACTCAGAGAAATAATTAGTAAACACTGGGCAATACTACAGACAGATGCAGATCTTAAAAATATAGTTGGAGATCAACCAAAGTTCTTATATAAGAACAAGAATAACTTGAAAAGGAAACTCTGTTATACCACACATAGCCATACAAATACGAGAGATGGATGTACGAAACCATGTGGCCATTGTAATTTTTGTCATTACATTGACAGCACACCTAATTTTTTCCATCCAGATGTTCGAAAATGCTACCATATATCTGCCACGGCAGATTGTATGACATCCCATGTAGTTTACTTGGCCACATGTGTAGTATTCGGGTTGGTAATGTGGTTGTTGTACTGTAGGGGCGCTGTGGGGAATTCAGCATGTACTGTTGGTTCTGTATTCTCTGGTAACTTGTTGGTTCTGGTGGATGTATGACTTGCAGAAGTTGTGAGATGTAGCATGGGTACGCACCTGGAGGCTCTTAATAAAGAAAGGCCTTACAACTCCATAAACTGTGTGGTCTCCTTATTTCCCAGGATATAACATATTGGCGACGAGAGGATGGGATGCCTCCGAGTCCGCTGCGAGTAAACTGGTGGGCTGCAGTTCATGTCGGATGACGAAGAGACGGGGCCTGCTGGAGTGATGTCTGGTTCCATGTTGGGGTCACTGGTTGCATACGACTGTCAGACACAGACCTGGGAGGAGTATTGTGAAGTGTTGGAACATTTTTTTGAGGCAAACCAGATAATGGAAGCGGGTCGGAAGCGAGCCATATTGCTAAGCTCGGTGGGCAGTAAGACGTACAGTCTGATGAGGAACTTATTGAGTCCGGATAAACCGGGGGACAAATCGTTCACAGAGTCGACGAGTTTACTTCAGTCACATTATAACCCGAAGCCGAGTGCAATAGTCCAGAGGTTCAAGTTAAATTCCAGGACTAGAATGGCTAATGAAACGGTAATGGAGTATGTCGCAGTGTTGAGGGAACTGGCACAACATTGTGATTATGGGGACAGACTGACCGAAATGCTACGAGATAGGCTCGTATGTGGCATTGCAGATGACCGCATACAACGCAGACTGTTAGCGGAGCCTGACTTGTCGTTTGAAAAGGCCTTGAAGTTGGCACAGGCCATAGAGACAGCGACTAAAGACATTCATGATTTACAACAGAAAACCACGGAAGGGGTGGGAAGCAGGAGTGCGACCCCACTGCCAGTGCATAAAGTGGTCATGGAGCATAATTCACAAGGGAAGTCTGGTCAGTATGTTTGTTACAGGTGTGGAGGTGAACATCTGTCACAGAACTGTCGTTTTTTAACTGTAAAATGTCATGCTTGCGGGAAAAAGGGCCATGTAAAGAAAATGTGCTGCTCAACGCCCTCTCGGGACCAGCCGAAAAAGGGGGAGGAAAAAAGCAGTATGATGGAAAGGAAGGGAAACCGAAAAATAAAACGGCAGTATGCACACCACATGCGTGAAGTTACAGATCAACAAACCAGGGAAGCCGAAGAAGTGTTCACAATGTTTAACGTGAAAGAGGCCAGGTGGGAAAGAGTTGATCCCATTAAAATCCAGTTGGACTTAAATGGTAAAATGGTGCAGTTTGAAGTGGATACGGGGTGTAGTGTGACAGTTCTGTCAAAGGCTGAGTATGGGAAGTTATGGCCCAGAGAAGCTCTGAAGCTGCAGGACTGTTCAGTGACTTTGAAAACCTACACGAGTGAAATAGTTCCCACGTTGGGAATGGTGAAAATGAAGGTAAAATATAAAGACCAAGTCAAAGAGTTGCCAGTCATGGTGGTAGCAGGTAAGGGACCAAACCTGCTAGGCCGGGTGTGGTTAAAGGAGCTAAACATGGGTTGCCTGCAGCTCCATAAGGTAGAACAGCCGGGCCTGACCTTGCAAGAAGTGCTCGAGAACAATGAAGAAGTATTCAAAGAGGAACTGGGGACCTGGCGGGGTCCACCAGCAAAGATACATGTGAAAGAAAATGTAACGCCAAGATTTTACAAACCCCGTCCTGTACCATATGCGATGAAGAAGAAAGTTGAGTTTGAGTTAGAGAGACTCACTAAGCAAGGTATAATTGAACCAGTAAAGTTTGCGGAATGGGCAGCACCAATTGTTCCAGTATTAAAGCTAGATGGTGCTGTACACATATGTGGTGACTATAAGTTAACAGTGAACCAAGTCTCGAAGCTGGAGCAGTATCCATTGCCCAAGGTGGAGGATGTGTTTGAAAAGCTGTCGGGAGGTGAAAGGTTTAGTAAACTGGACCTCAGTCAGGCATATCAACAAGTAGTGCTGGAAGAAGGGTCAAAGGCGTATGTTACCCTGAACACACACAAAGGTTTGTTCCAAGTTAATCGTTTACCTTTTGGGGTTTCCTCGAGTCCAGCTATTTTCCAGAGAATAATGGAGGGACTGGTGGCAGGAATTCCGAAGGTGGCTGTGTATTTAGATGATATCCTGTTGACGGGTAGGAACATTCGAGAGCATCTGGAGACGCTGAATGAGGTGCTGAGACGACTGCGAGAGGCAGGTCTACGGGCGAAGCAGAGTAAATGTGCTTTCATGGCAACAGAAGCAGAGTTCCTGGGCTACAAGGTGGATGCATCAGGCCTACACCCCCTGCCAAATAAAGTGGAAGCCATTCAACAGGCACCAGCACCCACAAATGTTACAGAACTGAAAGCCTATTTAGGCTTACTTAACTATTATAACAGATTCCTGCCAAATCTGTCAACCCTGTTAGCTCCTTTACATAAGTTATTAAGGAAGGAGGCTCAGTGGTCATGGCAAGAGGAACAGGACAGAGCGTTTGAACAGTCAAAGGAACTAATGCAATCTTCAGAGGTTTTGGTGCACTACGATAGTCACAAGGACTTAATTTTGTCATGTGATGCCTCACCCTATGGATTAGGGGCTGTGTTGGCACACCGGATGCCAGATGGACAAGAGAGACCCATTGGGTTCATGTCACGAACTTTGACACCAGCGGAGTCAAACTATTCCCAGTTAGATAAAGAGGGTTTGGCTGTCATGTTTGGAATCAAGCGATTTCACAAGTACCTCTATGGGAGGAAGTTTACTATTTGCACCGATCATAAGCCTTTGTTGTCATTATTCAACGAGATGAAAGCAGTACCGCAGATGGTTTCTCCCCGCATTCAGAGATGGGCTGTAACGTTGAGAGCTTATGAATACGAGATTGTTTATAAGCCTGGAAAACACCATAGTAATGCAGACGCGCTAAGTCGTTTGCCAATGCCAGGGCATCTCCAGGAAGAGGAAGCGGAGGACCGAGTTTTGATGATGGAAGACATCACGTTGGTGTCTGCCAGAGAACTGAGTGTTTGGACACACAAAGACCCAGTGCTTGCTAGAGTGTTTCAGTGGGTCCAGCAAGGCTGGCCAGTCCCACAAACGGATCCAGTTTTTCGGCCTTATGAGGTGAGGAAAACAGAGTTGAGTGTACAAGATGGATGCGTATTGTGGGGGGGCACGAGTGATAATTCCGTCCCCAGGAAGACGGGCACTTTTACAGCAGTTGAACCAAGGTCATGTGGGCATTACCCAAATGAAGGCCTTAGCCCGAAGTTATTTTTGGTGGCCCAAGTTGGACCACGAGATTGAAGTCGTTGTGAATGAGTGTAAAACATGTCAACAACATCGCAACTTGCCGGTGGCGGCGCCACTACATCCATGGGAGTGGCCGAGTAGACCTTGGCAGAGACTTCATATAGATTATGCAGGACCTTTCATGGGGGCCATGTTTTTGATAATCATGGATGCTCATTCGAAATGGATGGATGCCTATCAAGTCAAGACACCCACTTCTCTCGTTACCATTGAATGCTTGAGGAAGAGTTTCAGTAGCCAGGGACTACCAGAGACTATTGTATCCGATAATGCTTCATGTTTCACGAGTGAAGAGTTCAAGGGTTTTCTAAGAAAAAATGGCATCGTACACATTACCTCAGCACCCTACCATGCAGCTACAAATGGTTGTGCTGAAAGGGCTGTTCAGACTTTTAAAGCAATGATGAAAAAGTCCGGAGAAGGAAGTATGGCAGCGAAAGTGTCAAGGGTGTTATTCAACTATCATATTACACCACAATCTACCACGGGTTTGTCACCTGCCGAGATGTTGCAAGGACGGAGATTGAGATCCACGCTGGATCTAGTGCATCCAAACGTCCGAGCTAAGGTGGAGGGGACCCATTGGAGGCAAAAAGAATGTCATGATCGACGACGGAGAGAGCGAAGTTTTCTGGAGGGAGATGCAGTGATGACGCGAAATTTCAGTTATGGACCTAAGTGGATTCCAGGGTTCATTGTCAAGAGCACAGGTCCATTATCGTACCAGGTGAGGTTGAATGGAGATTTCATGGTAAGGCGACATGTAGACCAAATTCTGCGGAGCGAACAGAAGAAGGACGCCATGGAACTGCCGGCCTCGGAACTACCGTTAAGTTTGGAACCAGGGCTCGCAGTGGCCGGAGGATCGCCAATTGAGGGAGACCGCCGGAACGTGGAAGAAGAGGTTCCCGAGGATCCAACTGTTCCAGGGAAGGACACACCGATACCGGAAGTGGTAACTGTGACACCGGAGTCACCTAAGGTGGTACCACTGCGCCGTTCTAAGCGTGTGCTGGTTAAACCTAGTTACTTGAAGGACTATCAATGTTAACAAAAGTGCATGTATAGATTACCAGCCTAAAAATAGTAGATGGTATGGTAACCAGTCAATAACTAGCCTGTTATTTACAAGTAAGTGATTAAATGCATTGTGGAACTTGCTCCCTAGTTTTGCTTGTGTAGGAAATTGTGTCTTAGCTTAAAAGGGGAGGAATGTAGTATTCGGGTTGGTAATGTGGTTGTTGTACTGTAGGGGCACTGTGGGGAATTCAGCATGTACTGTTGGTTCTGTATTCTCTGGTAACTTGTTGGTTCTGGTGGATGTATGACTTGCAGAAGTTGTGAGATGTAGCATGGGTGCGCACCTGGAGGCTCTTAATAAAGAAAGGCCTTACAACTCCATAAACCGTGTGGTCTCCTTATTTCCCAGGATATAACAACATGTCAGCTATGTTCCTCATTCTATGTTGGCAAAACCAACCGTCCCCTTAGAGACCGAATGAGGGAACATATTTACCATATGAAAAAGGGTACTGTACACAATGCTTTAGCTAAGCATATTATGATGACAAATATGCAACATACATTTGCCTTCAAAGTTTTGGAAGTGATATACCCTAATCCTAGAGGGGGTGACATCAAAACATACACAGAAGGGAAAGAAACAGAGTGGATAATATTATTAAAAGCAGACAAAGGTTTGGGCTTAAATGAGAGAGCCTCAATTAAACCCAAATCGAGGCAGAGAAGGAACATTAAATGATATGAAGTAGAGAAAGAATTCGTGATCTCAACTGTCATTGTTTTTAAGAATTGTTGTTTTTTTAATTTTTAGATTTTACCCAATGTTTTATTCAATAGCAGTAGGCTCTTTCATATATGTATTCAATCTAGTTATGCTTCACCTATACATATAGGTAGTGATATGAATTACCTCTGGCATTAAATAGTGGATACATATGCATTTTTTGTAAGAAGTGTTTGAAGTTGATAGGGCTCTATATTCTGAATACATACATACATATATTCTTTATATGTTTTTATATATTTGTATTGTATATTCTATATGTGAATTTGTTATGAGAGTCTATATACCATTTATTTTGAATACACATATCCCTTTAAAAAGTTCTGTGAACTTCACACTAATTGCTTAATTACTGATTACAACCATAGTATATAACAGCAATGAGCATTTTGAGGAGTTGTTATAAGATCTGATGAAGCAGTGATGCGAAAGCGCTTATCTGACTCTCTCTATTTTGGTTTGAAATAAAAATCGATTTTATTTACTTAATTGACTTTGGCAGCATTCATTTTGCTGGTTTTTCTCATACGTGGATTAGTACCTGCTCACGCTGGGGTTTCTTATATTTTATTTGATTATTTCCTCACTTTTAAACCCTAGCGTTAACCTGAAGCAAGATCGGACACTTATTCATAATTGTTAAAATGTTTACAGGCAACACTACTTGGTAATTGCAATAAAATGTCACAATTTTGCAACCATGCCCTTGATAATCTGTTTGCAAGTAAATGTTTTAGCCAGCAGATGGGTTATACTATACATACAGTTCAAATCAATTATACAAGAGGGTATAAAAACCTACTAGTGGTAATAAACAGTCAAAATTATCAAATCAGACAAAGGTCCATAGATTGTTAACCTAATAAAGCAAATAAACAATACTGCAATGCTGCAGGGGGAGGGGCACTTTCTCAGTTTTACACTGACTGTATAAGCAGTACTGAACAAGGGTTTGAAATCAAGCTACAGGAAGAAATAATATTTCATTCCTTCTTGACAATACTCTTTTAGGGGGGGAGGAAAAACAGGTATTAGTGCATAAGAAACACTGGTAAACAGATTAAATCTGAAAGTCCAAGATATTTTATGCTAGTTATTATTGTATTAAATTGTATTTACAACCTGTTAAACTGTAAAGCTATACACAAGATGATTTAAAATTGCTTTATTACAGCTATACAAGAGAGAGTAAAGATATGTAAAGAATTGAACAAGACTGGTCACTATTTTTAGTATGTTTTTGGCAAAACAATGTTGGTATAAAAAAATTAATGTTTCTAATTGCTGAGTATGTAGTTTAAAATAACAGGACATATGTCTTTGGTGCCAGTTCCACTAGATATTTCTAAAGAGACATAAACATTTTCCAAGATTTTGCTTGATATTAATGTTATTAAATTTGTAAGATTAGACTAAATGTACTTTATAGTCTTTGTATGTACAAATGCAGAAGAATTCAGTACAAATGAAATTAATGTCTAGTAATGAATATGTGTGAAAAAACATGTTTAAAAAAATGGGTCCAGGGTACCTACTAGATTGAAATGCATGAGTAGTAAACAGTCTGTGTAAATACATACTGTACAGAATACATTGTAACAAGTTCAAAAGTAATTTGTCAAGTTGTAATATCACTGGTTTTACCCCAGTTAGAGGAAAATTATATTAAAATATTGTACTCATACAGCTAATGGACTAATATGTACCTAGCATTCTTTAGTGTATAAATCATGTTTTTTTTATCTAAGCCCAGTTCAGTATTTTACCAAGGTGTTAATGGGCAGTTCTAAAACAAGAACACAATATTCTGCTTAAAATGACATTGAAACTGTATATTTTCAGCAGTATATAAATGCTTGCAGTAGCACATAGTTCTTGTCAGTTGCAAAGAGTTAATGGAACAGTTCTAAGTCATAAATTACATTTTGTAATTGTAAAAAAATAAATTAATCAAGTTAAAAAATAAAATTACAGCAGACACAGCCCATGATTGCTGAAATATTTTCACAGAATGGTCTGCAAAAGAAGAAGTTGTTAAATACATTCAGTTTTGGTAGTAATACATTTATATTATTGTATTAACTGTGTAAAATTGCATTTTGACTTGTATCAAAAGAAGACTAAAGGTTTTGTTTCTTAATGTGTTTTCTATATAATGTGATCAAAAATACATATCAGTATAAAGTGTTTTGAGTACATTAAAATAAAAAGAAGGAATTGTAAGATTATGCTCAACAGGGTTTTAGGGATGAAAGTAATTCTGTTACAAATATGTAACATAGATAAGGTATAAAATAAAGCTTGCTTAAATGCAGAAACAGAGTTTAGTAATATGTGATCAGCATCCATACTAAATGACTGTGGCTTGAAAAATAAGGAACTTGCTGAATGGACATATTTCCTTACAGACTTAAAAACAGGATGTATGCATTTCATTGTCAGTGAGAGCTTCTTCTTCTTTCGGCTTTTCCTGGTTAGGGGGTTACCACAGTGGATCACTGTCCACTCATGATTGGCAGTGGAGTTTTATGGTGTCGAGTTGCCAGCCCGGCACCCAACCTTCCAAAGAAGGCACACACACACATGCACTCACACCTAGGGCCAATTTAGATTGTCCAATCTACCTAAAGCATGTCTTTGGGATGTGGGAAGAAAACAGAGCACCTGGAGGAAACCCACACGACCACAGGGAGGACATGCAGACTCCGCACAGAAGGCATCCAACCAAGGATCGAACCAGGGAACCTCTTGCTGTGAGGTGACAATGCTAACTGCTGCACCACTGCAAAATGTAAAATCTGCTTTTTTAAAGAATGGACAACATGACATGTTTCTATCATATGACACTGTTACAATGTGTTTCCTTAAAAAACATGCTTTTCTGCACTTATCAGCATTTGCACAAGACAGATGTTCTTATACAAAGATCCAAATATAATACAGGATGTTCATACTGTCAAAAAAGCTGGCTTCTTATAAATTCAACAAAAATGTGACAGGACATTGTTAAACAAGGAAGCTTAAAAATAATATTATTAAGTCAGCATTTGCGTCAGCATCTGCAACAATCAGTATTGTTTCTACTGGATGAGCAATTCTCCAAAATAAAATACCAAGAGGAAATGTATATGTGTGTGCATGACTAAAATTGTATATAAAGATCTGTATTAATCCAGATATGTTACAGGTATTGGTAGGGACACATTTGTCCCAAGGTAAATGTTATATCTCTCACATCATCTATACTATATGAGAAGTAAAGTGGAACAGTACTTTAAGCTGCAATGTTAGTCCGTCTGGTTTATTATAAAAAGTTATTTGTTACTGGTCTAAGTTGATGCTGCAACATATATTCTTTTATCAGTGTACATTCTACAAGCTTCTGTATGCAACAAACTGTGAAACCAGACTTTGACTTCAGCAGAATCCAGCCAGCAAGATTGAGTGTCTTAAGAAGACTTTAAATCCATCACAGTAAGAAGCACCATATAATTTTTCACTGGCCACTGGCGTGGTCTATTCCACCCTCTTCTTATCAGACAGGCAGAGAAATAGAAAGGCACCATAGAGCCAGATACCAGGTATATAGTTCAGTTTTCTTCTCCTTTTCTTCAAACAGTTCTTTTTCAAGTGAGTCAAGCAAGAACTCAGACAAGAGGAAGCACATACACCCTTCAGTGTACTCCCAAATTATGGATTCTGAAAACAATAATGAAAAAGATTTCCCACTACGCCCTCTTGAAGACTCTACATTTGAGGAGATTGTGAAACTTAGAAAACGAGCTTTGAGCTTTAACCCCATCTGTCTAAATGAGGAATTTCTACAGGAAGAATTCTGCTCTACCTCTTCTTCTTCTTGGGTGGTTCTCCTACAATGAAAACTGTTTGGGGGTATCATTCAGAGAGCTTAGCAAGATCCCATTAAGATAACTTTAATTCCTAGGAGACCAGGCAAAGTCCTCCAATCTCTCAAGGGCTGGGATTCTTGAACAAATGCTTTGCTGTCTGATTCCATAGTGACAGTTGTGGTCCTTAGAAGACAACCTTGGAAACCACAGGTGAAATCATGTGTGTTCTGTCATCAGAATGGACCCTTGTGCTAAGTGCATTTATGCTTCTAGTACCTTTTCCATTCAGTCACTAAATGGCATGCTCTATGTAATTAGATTCCTCAGTTTTATTTCGCCAAGTCTTTTAGATTTCTATTACCATGATGGGAAAGTCAAAGTATGATTAAAGTTCATGAAATTAGTATTGTTTCAATCTTTGATGTTAGACAAAACTATACCCATAATGTGCTCAGAACTGACTCCTTCTGTAATTCATATGGCATTACATGTATTGGTAGCATATCTAAATATGAATATAAATCATTTTATGAGACCCATTGCTCTTACTACTATTAGAAATGTCTGGTTATCCTTCTTCAATATTACTCTATTTTCTGCCTGCAAATCCCGGTATTTTATGACTTTGTATTTCTCTGTACGTATGATACTGTAATCACTGGGTGCAACACTGTCAGTGATCAATGCTACTGTTGTCTTCTTTTCATGGACTATTATATCAGGTTTTCTCACATCTATTTGTGAACTGTTAGTAGTGGCTGAGCCCATGTGATATAAACTTTCTCATTCCCAATAATGCTTCATGGCTCATGTTTCCAATGCTTCTTAGCTACTTCAATATTGTAATGCTTACACAATCCTCAGTGCAACAGTGTTGCCACATTAGTATGCCTTTCAGTACACAAGCCCTCTGCCATTAGCATGTCATACCCAACAGCAAATTGTGTGACTATTTTCAGTCCTGTTTTACAAAACTTGCATCTGTCTGTTTCTCCAACATGCTCAATGGACTTTGTAAACTATTGTGTATGTATTCTACTCTCCTGTGTCACCAATATTAAATTTTCACTTTTGGTTAAATTCACCTATCCTTAACCATTCCTGCATCAGATCCTGTTCAACATGAGGTTGTTCCAGGAGTTTTCTGAACTTGAAACTATATTTATGCCTTTTCCACATTTCTTGCATTCTCATCTGATCCTTCTCCTTATATTCTCTCTTTCATTTTTTTTGGCACATTCAGTTGCTGCCTGATTTTTGTCTACTTCTGGTTTGATTTCCATTCCTGCTTGACACTGATATGCTTCTGCTATACTAAGCAAGGAAATCATCTTAGATTTGGTTTTCTCATGTTATAAAACTTTCACTTGTTTGGATCTTGTGAAGTCAGCAAATATGTATGCATTCCTATGATTGCAGATCTATACAACTCTCTATTATGACTTTATTTAACAACAAATGATTCTTTGCTCCACATGACTTTCTTTTGTTACCCTTTTGTCCGGCTGACATGACTGAGTTTTCTTCTAAATGACTATAAACTCTCAGCATCGGTTCCAGTGTATATTTTTTACATTGTCAGAAGGCAAGTTATTGGTCTATAGTTTTTAGTATAGCTTGCAGGTTCACTCTTAAAGGGGAGTATCATTTTTCCTGTTGTTAACCAGATTAGTGTATGTTTGGAATGTGCATATGAAGTTCTCACTCAGGGTTAAATCTTCATGTACAGATGTTGATACTTTTAACCAGAAGATGGCTACTGCATGTGGACCAGGGGATTTCCAGTTAGGAGCTTTTCTTAATTTTGTTTCAATTTCTCTGGCCGTTACTTCATCCCATTTCATATCCTGTGCATTTAAACTTCCTACTGTTTTTTTTTTTTACTTCTTCTATCCATTCAGCATATTTGTTATATTCTACAGGGTCTTCACAGATATTTCTCAAAAATGTGTTCATTTCATCTTTCTTTTTTTGGTGATGTTTCTATTCATTTTGCTTTGTTTCTCAATTCTCTATAAAACATTTTTTGTCATCTGTAAATTCCTTATTTAGTACTTTTCTTCATATTTATTTGAATATATTCTGTTTTTGCCTGTGCTGATATCTTTAGTTTATTATTTACAATAGTGTATTGTAGATCCTGGTATGTTCTGATACTGCAGGCTGCTTTTATCACATCTGTCTTTCTAAGTACTGTTGATCTGTTCCCTCGTCTATAATTTCTAACAGTGACACCTCTTGTCTTAATTGCTTTATAAATTTCTCAGTTCAATGTTTTCATGATGGCACTGGATTTCTTCCCTTCCTTTGCCTTATTGCTCTGTGTTTTTGTAGTAAGACTTTATCTGTTTTTACTTTAGCTGCACAGTAATATATCCTATTTACTTCTGTTATATCACCTGAAGTTCCATTAATAGTCTTCATTACTATGTTCCTTTGTTTTATCAGACTTCTAACATTTTTGGTATTTTTCTTTCATTGATCTTAATATGTTTATCCATCACTACTAAATCAAGCAACTCTTCTGTTAGATCATTTTCTTCTAAGCTGTGGGCACATTATTTATCTGTTTCCTGCAGGCATTCTACATAAAGTTCTAGAACATCTTCCTGTGGCATACTGTCTTCAGTGGTATCCTGTGTCATCCATTGCTCTTTCATATGGGAAATGAAATCACTAGCCTATCATTCCATAACACTGACTGCATCAAAGTTGCCAATGTTTCCTGTTCCTTCCTTTGCTGTGCAACTCTAAATGAACTTTTGTACTGGTTTCATACTGAAGGTTCCAGAGTATCTGCATGTGGCAAGTGATCAGATGCTTTCTGTTCCACCTGTTTCTCCTTAATTTGAAGACTCATTGTTCCATCATGCTGTGACATTATCAGAGTTAGATTTTCCACATTAAGTCATTCACTTTGCAGATAATCTGTAAGTTTAGTTTTTATTTCTTTAACTTTTCCATTACTAATCCTCCTTTGTACTTTTCCCCTTAGTTTTCTTATTTTTTTTTTGTATTGTGTAATTTTCCATATCTGGATGCCTGTATTTCTCTTCATATATCTTTGGTGTTGCTTTTTGTATACTGATTAGATTTGTTTTTTCCTTTGCATAAATGTCACACCTTATTAAATGTCTTTCTTTCCTGTGTCCATATTTCTTTTTCAGAAGTCATTGTTCCATCATACTGACTTTCTACACTAAATATGTCACGTTACAGGTATTCCATAACGTCAGCTTCTGTTTGTTTAACTTTACTTTTCTAATTTTCTGTTTTATGTTCCCACTTTGTGATCTTATTTTTGTATTGTGAAATTTTCCATATCTCTATGATTTTGCCTGTATTTCTCTTCAGATATTTTTGGAGCTTTGTTTTTTGATTAGTTTGATTTTCTCCTTTGTATAAATATTGTACCATATCAGATCTCTCTTCTTCCACATGTCCATGTTTCATTTTTATACCGTTCAAAAATTCTACATGTTGTTCTTTACATTTTTGTACTTCCTCTGTTGCTTCTTTTTTCAAACAGCCCAAAGTTTTTGTCTATATGTTTTTGTGGATTTTTGTATCAATGAGCACAAATTTGCATTCAAAGCTTGTAACATTTTTTATTGTGCAAGTATTTTTTCTCCTCTAATTTCTCTCTTAATCTTTTGAATATCTTCTATTTAGAAATTCTCCATTTCTTACATAATAGTAACAATACATAATTTCTTCCTTATCCTCTATACTCCACTCTGCTGTCTTTATGGCTCTTTTTTGGCCTGTTTGTTTTTTGTGGACCACTACTTCCTTCTAAAACATGGGAGGGGGGGCATCCTTCCCCTGAGCCTGGCTTAACCCCCATTGTGGGAATATTTCTGTGTCTTGAGGATTCTACACTGTGATTGTTTCCTGTCCTGGCACCAGTGCACCTATCAGGATTGGGCACTTTTTTTCATCCTAGGACTTTTGCACCTACCTCGCTTTTTCATTTTTTTAGCTTATTTCTATCCATGATATATGCTATATAAAATACACACTCTCTCTCTTTCTCTCTCTCTCTCTCTCTCTCTCTATATATATATATATATATATATATATATCAGTGTTGTCTTGGTTCTTGGTGAGATTTTGCAAATACAGGGTCCACCTCATGAAGTTGAGGATGAATTCAGTTCCATCCATTCTAATCTCCTTTGCTTGCTGGTTTTAACATTTCTCCATTCAAACCCTATAGATTTCAATGTGAAGTTCTGGTGAGATGTCAGACATGTTGTAAAATTCCTGCATTGTGATCTACAAAAGAAACTGGAGTGACATGCATCAATATTATGCGTTGTATCTAACCTTGCTATAAAACTAGCACTTAATGCATTTTAATGGAGTAGCACATGCTGTGGGGACAGGCATTACAATTTACAGGTGTGCTTGGTATCACCATTGCAACTTTGCTGTAAGCTTTAAGGCACCTTTCATCAACATCCCCATTTGAAGGAGCTAGGTTATTTGTCTCTAAGCTAAAAGCTAAGCTACAGAAGTGTGAGCAGGGATAAAAGACACTCATAGCTGTTGGTGTCTGGCTTCCCACTCCTCAGCAGGCATTTTCTTGTACTCAGATAATTGCCCAAACAACTTAGATTTAAAAAGAGTAAACTGTAGGATGTTGAATGGAGTTTTGATAGAAGCCAGGGTTGTCGCAAAGTTATCCATAATGGGTTTTGCCCTCAAGGCAGTGGTATCCAGCAATAACCAGGGGATGTAACCCTCCTTCAAGAGATAGTTGTAGAACCATAGTGGGCTTTTTTGACTGTTCATGTCTAATGGCAGTAGAGGGTGGTCTGTCCCTCTAATTTCCTGGATGGATGGTCATCACATAAGATCATTATGTACAGAGGCCACATTGTTTCATTCCTATGTGAGCCCCAGTTATTGTCATTCCTCTTCCAGACATTACACCTCATTAGAAGGGTATGGTAAAAAGAAACAAGGTTATCTGACTGTTGAGAAAAAAATAAACAGTCTAGGGCTACCACCTGCATTCTATTCAAGATTCTTTTTTGATGAAGAAATAAAAATACTTTGTGCCAATTACTCTTGGATCTCAGTTGTCTAAATTATTTCATTTTAAAGTAAGGTTCCAAAATGAGGTTCCAGATGGCCACAATGCAGTTGATTCATCAATGCCTATTGAAAGGAGACTGTATATGGCCTTAGGACCTCAAGGCTGCATACCTAGACATCAGAATTGCCAGTGAGTCCAGGAGGCTCCCACTCATGTTGGTCAGAGCCAATCTGTCCCAATTCAGGGTTCTCCCATTTGGTTCTACAGCAGCACCAAGGTATGACAATGCATGATTACAGTGGCACCTCAACCTTTACTGCTGAGGAACAAGATTTTCCCTTATCTGGATGACTATCATCTAGCTGCCATCACTAAGAAGCCACTGGTTTGCCTCTATTCTGTTTGTTTCAATTATTTGAAATATGTTGAAATCTTTTGATTCCCAAATGAAATCATCATAGACCATGAGCTATAAAGGATTCTTCTTTGGTATTACATCTGATATGCCAGGAATCTAGCTAGCTGTTGTGGTGTCCAGTGTAGCTCCCTGATCTGGTGCTCCCTCAACTCTTCTGTTAAGTTTCTTGGAAAAAAAAGGTTCCTGTTTTTAAAGTGTAGCAAGCCTCTTCAAGTGGCTTGCTGCATTATCAATACCACACATGGAGTGCTAAAGCAGAAATAAATGAAAGAAGGTACATATGCTAGCCTCCAGCTGCTCCAAAGACAAAATGGCAGTTAAGCCATTTCATACTTGCATTTACCCAATACTTTGCAACTGTCTCCTGCACTTGAAGGAACTTGTGAACCTCATGTATAACATACAACCATACAAATAAAATTAACAGGGATGTGCATTGGTTTTGCAGAACAGTTTATGGTTACTGTGATCTACAAGTTGGATGGCTGCACAATATAGGTTCATAGGTGTGTACTAGGCTAATGGCCCTGGAGCCTTTACAAACCTAGCCCATAGGATTACCCTGGCATCGTGCTACCCTACCTTGGTTCCCAGTGCTTCTGTCAATTAGATCCATTGGAGTGAACCCCGGGGTGAATTTTCTAATTCCAATCCACTCATCAAGATTTCTCTTGAAGAGGTCCAGTGAGGTGCTCTGCTTGACATGTATGGGAAGTCTATTCCATAGCATGGGCAGTCTTTGTGTTATGAACCTGTCCCTCCAGCATGTTCTGCTGATTGTGGTAATGAGGTTGAGGTCTCTGGAGCGTGTGGTGTGGAGGGATTGGGATTTCTTTAGATGTAGCATTTCTAACAGAGCTGAGTCAGACATGGCTTTGTAAGTCAAGCAGAGATCGTCTCTAAGTAAGCTGTATGAGACAGAGAATAGTTGGAGTTTTTTGAGTCTGTCCATATAGGACAAGTGTTTAAGGCCTAGGATCCTCTTTGTGAGGTACTTTTGTGGCCTCTCCAGTTGTTGCAGGTGTCTAGTGAGGTGCAAGCCAAATGGGGTATTGTACTTGATGATTGGCCAAATGAGGGAAGAATAGAGGGAGACAATGACCTCTTTCTTCCTGGATACAAAACCCTTAATAATGAGATGTGCCACATAGAAGGATTTTCTGACCACAGTGACAATGTGGTGGTTAAAAGAGAGGCTGCTGTCAACCTGTGTTCCCAGATCTCTTATAATGCCTTCTGTGTTCAGTGGACTACCATCGATGTGGTAATTCATGGGAAGCGGGTTTTTCCAAAGGGGATGATGACACATATTTTGGAATTGAGCTTAAGGCCATGATTCTGACACCAGTTGTTGGTCTCAGTGAGGCCTTTCTGTAGCATGTCAACATCGCTTGGAGAGTTAATAATAGCTCCCAACTTGTAATCGTCTGTGAACGTTGTCAGTCAGAGACCCTTTGGTATTGGCCTAGACTTCAGAGAAGTAGATACCAAACAGGAGAGGACCCAGGACCGAACCCTGTGGGACTCCACTCATGACTGGTTGGTAGTCTATGACTTGGAGTCAGCTACTTTCACACTGTGGATTCTATCTGTGAGCTAGTTTGCAACCCACCTAGTGATATAGGGGTTGATGCCTAGTTTAGTGAGTTTTTCTATGATTCCTGAATGGGGAATGGTATCAAAGACTTTGGCCAGATCAAGGTAGGCTGTATGAACCATGTTGCCTTCATCCACAGCTCTGGTGACTGACTCAAAGAAGTCAACCAAGTTGAGCAGGCATGATCTACCCTTCACAAAACCAAACTGTGTGGGATCCGGAGTTTGGAGATTCCCTATATCCTTGTTCATTAGGTCCATGATGATGGGTTCCATAGCTTTGCATATCAGACTCGTCAGACTAATGGGGCAATAATTCCCAGGGTCTGTAGTCATTCCTGCTTTGTGGAGAGGGATGACTGTAGCAGTGCGCCATTTGGTAGGGACAAAGCCTGAGGTGAGCCTGTGATTGAACAGGGCACACAGGTGAGGTGCCAGTTCACTCTGTAGTTCATGTAGAGCACAGCCAGGGATATTGTCAGGTCCCATAGAAACTGTATTCTTGGCCTTGGACAGTGCTATTTAACCTGTGTAGCAGTAATACTGGGTGCCTGGCAATCTACTGGTATTGTGATTGGTCCTTTGGGGGGGGGTAAAGTTGGCACTGAATCTGTTAGCCAGTATATTGGCAATATCTGTTGACTCGGTATAGGAGGTACCATTGTGCAGTAGCTCAGAGCAAATCTGGGTATTGCTGTGGAGATTCCTTACATAACTATAGAAGGCTTTGTGAATGTCTTTACTATCTGCTACAATTCTGTTTTAATAGCTAGCTTTGGAGGGTTTGATGAGGGACCTCAACTTTTTGTTGAGGCTGATAAGGGAGCTTTTCCAGTCTTGGGACCTCACCTTATTTTGCATCAGTTTTCTCCTTCTGTTGTAGAGTTTGTTTATGGCAGGGGACCCCCAGATCAGCTTCCTTTTTTGAAGGAGAGTGTCTTGGTTCTATTGGCTATGGTAAGATCCATGCATTTGTGTATGTGTTCATATAGTGCATTGGTGTATGATTCAGTGGTCATGCAACTATTCTCCATTTGCATGGGTGCTATGAAGTTAGCCACCTTTGTTTTTAGGAGCCCAAAGTTAGCTTTGGAGAAATTTTTCATGGTGGTTTCCTTTGCAGTGGGAGTGAGAGGGATGTGGCTATCCAAGGTGATTAGTTTGTGGTCAGATTTAACCAGGGAGGAGTTGACTATTGGTGTAGAGCGGCAGTCGCCTATGTTGGTAATGACCAGGTCAAGGATATTGCTACCTCTAGTGGGGGTAAGAATGAGCTGGTCCAGGGCATTAGAATTAATGAATTCCAGGAAACATTGGGCAAGTGTATTGGTACATGAGTAGCTTTCCCAGTTAATGGAGGGGTAGTTGAAGTCACCCAGTATGAGGTTGTTAGGTTGGACCCTAATATTCTCCAGGGTGCTTAGGAATGTAGAGTGTGAGTCTTGGGACATAGTTGGCAACCTATAGCATGCTACAACCTGAATCGCTGTCTTATCAATGTTAGCTGCACCTGAAGTATCTCAAATGCATTATATCAAGCTACCTGTCTGGAGGTGTGCGCATCCTTTATGAATATGGAAACACCACTGCCTTTGGAGCTTTGGTCCATGTTCTGGGGCCGAAAGGTGTGGAATGAGTTGTAGCCTGGTAGTGCAGGGGTGCTTTTTGCTGCCTTGAACCAGGTCAATGTTACGGCACAAATATCGATGTTCTCCATTTTAAGGAGTGCTTTGAGTGAGTGCATTTTGAGATTTAGGCTTCTAGCGTTGAACAGCATGACCCTTAGATTGCATTTGTTTGTAGCTGTTATGGTGGTAATTTGGTCTTTGGAGCACTGCCTAAAAAAGGCACTCTAGGGGTGGCAAGAGCCTTGGCCAGTATATAGAAGCCCAGGGGTGACATATGCAGGCCATCTCTGGCAAAGCATCGAGGTCTGTCAATCATGTCATCCTAGGCAGACAGATACTGGATCCCCTTAGAATGACACCAGAAACTTAGCCAATTGTTGAAATCAATAATTTTCTGCTTGTACTGTGGTATCATTCTGGGTGATGGTAGGATGGTGCTCAGGGCTAGGGTATTACCCATCTAGGCTACATAATCTGAGAGTTCCTCCATGTCTCTCTTCATGTAGTCCAGCGAGGTACGTCTCAGGTCATTCATGCCCAAATGTATAATGACAGAGTCATATCTGTACCTGTTGTTGAGGGACCTGAGTGTGTGTGTTATGTGGCGGATCCTGGCACCTGACAGGCAGCTGACTGTTACTTTCTCGTTATTCAATCTAGTGAGTGAGACATCAGTGTGCCTCACTATCGAGTCACCTATGACTAATGTGTTGTGCATGCTGTTTTGTCTTTGGGGCTTTGGTTGAGCTGCACACTGTTTAGGAGAGTTATGTGTCTCATGATTAGTGTTGTGTTGTAGTGGTCAAGTGCATGTGTTGTGGTGGTCGAGTGCATTTCTGCCTTGGAGATCTCTGCTGTTTCGTAGATTTTTGTTGAGCATCTCCACAAAGGTGGGTGTGTGGTTTGTGTTTTTATGTGAAGGCAGTGCCAGTGTGTGTTCTGGAGGGCTAGGTGTTCCATGTGGTGTGGTGCAAGTGTTGACCTTCTCCTCTTAACCAGCTATTCCAGTCTTGGCTGGAGAGTGCGTGGCTTCCAATTTGGATATATAAGTGCATCTCTCGCAAGTCTAAGTGTTAGGAGGAAAGAGGAGAGGGTTGTCAGTATACATGAGGCAGTTGCTACATTGCCTCAGGATGTCCAAGTTCACCAGGTTGATAAGAGAAAGCACAGGGAATGGACATTTAGACATACCTAGAGGGGTGGGCATTAATAACAAGTACTGGCACTGTTTCCTTATAATATATTTAGCGCTGGTAGCACTTTTGTGTGCTACAATAATTGCTTCAAGATGTCTAGTAAAGTGCTAGACTAATAAGCTAGTAAAAAGTGCAGGAGAGGAGAAAACTAGCAGATCTAAATGAAAAATTGAACAGCAGACTTTGACACCACTTAGAAGCTTACAACCTGTCCTCGATACAGCAAATCTGTATCAGGACTAGACTAGTTACAGAAAAGGCAGGAAAAACGCAAGTGCGGTCTTTTAAACCAGAAAGTTGAAAGAGATGGAAAACTGCCCAAACAGCTAATAAACTACAATTTTTGGGCGAGAAACCACTCCTGTTGTGGTAGATAGGTTACCAAGTGCTTACCACTCCCACGGATAAGCTAGAAGGCTTTCCTCCAACACAGAAAGACTTGGGGGGCTCGGAAGCTGACATACAGTCCTCAGAAGCTTACATACAGTCCTGAATACAGCAAACTTGTATCTGGACTAGACTAGTTACAGGAAAGGTGGGAAAAGTGCAAATGCAGTCTTTTAAACCAGAAAGTTGAAAGAGATGGAAGAACTGCCCAAACGGCCAATAAATTACAATTTCTGGGCCTGAAACCACTCCTCTTGTGGTAGATAGACTACCTGGTGCTTACCACTCCCACTGATAAGCTATAAGGCTTCCCTCAACACAAAAAAGTTTGGGTGGGCTCAGAAGCTTACAAACAATCCTGGATACAGCAAATCTGTATCTGGACTAGACTAGTTACAGGAAAGGTGGAAAACAAGTGCAAATGTAGGATTTTAAACCAGAAAGTTGAAAGAGATTGACAAAACTGCCCAAATGGCCAAGAAACTACAATTTGGCTTCTGTTCTACTCTGTGATTGTTTTTCTCATCAGATCACCTTGCAACTTCCAAACATTCTCAATAGTTCAGTAAGCAGTCTGTTGAATGCATAGTCTTTGGTGGGAAACAGAAACTGCTTCCTGCAAATGGGGCATGAGAGAAGTTTATCTGCAGTTTACGAAACTCTCTATCACACATGTGCTTTAACCCTGATCAAGCCATTTGACACCTTGTGCCCAGGGCAGCTGTTCCAGTTGCCCTGCCCTAGTTAATCTTCTGTGATAGAATAAAAAGAAGATCGCCCAACTGGCCATCTGCAAACAGTAAAAAAAAAATCAAAACTTACAAACATGACTGCTTAAAACAAAAATAATTCATATTGAATGATAAACTCTTGGCTAAGCTTGTAAGGACCCCAGGGACATTAGCTAAGTAACCTACTATGATCCCATGAACACTCACATATGTTAAAGAACTTTTATTAAACACATTACGGAAAAAGCATTCTTCAACAAAAACACTGTCACAAAGAGATTTCATCAGGTCATAGTGATACATTAATTCACAACCTTAAATATTTTTTATAATCTCATGATGTAAACCACATTACCTAAACACTTCTAAAACTGCTACAATATTTTAACTCGTTACAGCCGGGTGATGCTCACAGGTGAATCTGCAGTTGCATCCTACTGAACCTGCATTATTTAAGGTAGACAAGTCCAAGAGACATGGTCACATGAGGCCAGTTTACACATAAATATTCTGGAAATGAGGATGGACTGTCTGTTGTTGCAGGCTCTTCAGGACTATTTCCCACAGAGTGTGACTGCAGTCTAATCTGAAAACATGGCTGTAGTATGGTACAGAAGAAAGGAAGAGCATAATCCTATCCCATATGTCAAGAGGCCATGAGGTTATGGGAATGGGCACTGTTGTCTAGTTGATGTCTGACAGCAACCCTCATTTTTAAATAGGTCATTTCTTTAGTGGACAGGCTCAATTATTGTTTTCCAGTGCAGCAAGACATACCTATTTTTGACAGTGACCTGTTTACCTCCCTGGTCAAGACCCAGTGCAACTGCGTTTTTTTCCTCTTAGTCCATCCTAAGGGAGAGATGTCCATTTGATTTCCGGGATAAGTCCGACTGGATAGAAGCCCTTTTTCAGTGGTGGCCTGGGAGGAAAAGCTACAAATTATTACAAAACATTTTAAGAGCAATAATTTTATAATATTTAAAAATAAAAGAAAAACACATATAGTTTTAAGAATTGATATAACTTATATGACAATCATTTAATATTTAGAGAAATTTTAGATAGTTTGTAGAGAAATTAAAGGCAAGTTAGTCTAATGCATACAGGAGTTGCAATATAAAGTGATGGAAAACAGGTTTATGGTATATTTAGAAAGTCAGGGAAGAGAATGTGATATAACTAAGGATGTTAGTGAAGAAGGGAGAGTAAGGAGTTATAAAGACTGAAAAAGTACTTGTTCACATTTATGGATATAGCTTATCCTAGTTTTGAGCAAGAACAGAAACAGATTTTAGATAGGAAGTCTTTCAGAGCTGTTTTGAAAGATGGGAGGGAGGATATTGACCTGATGGATACAATTAAGGAGTTCCAGCCCTTAACAACCTTGTACGAGTGCAGACAATGCCCAGCAGATTTGATAGGGTTACAAACAGACAGGAGTTTTTGGTTACTGGATTGCAGTGACTGACCGGGAACATATTTTGCACAGAATGTTTTTTAGTGTTGGACAGGCAGATGGATGCTGGATAATTTTATGGGTGGTAAGAAGCTGATTATATGTTAGTTGACTTGGCAGTCCTAACCAATTTAGGCTTTTTAGTGCTATACAGCGGTGGGTTCTGAAAGGGGTATTTGCTGCAAATGTAGCAACTTTGTTATAGCATCAGTCAAGTTTTAATTTTTTTGAAACCTGGTGGTTAGTGATGATGGGAGCACCATAAAAAAGCATGGGGAGGAGATACATATTGGCAAGTGTAGTTTTAGTTGCATCGGTGAAAAAGTTTTTGGTTCTGTAAAGAATTCCTAGTTTTCATGAGGTTTTCTTATTTTGCATATGCAGGTCGAATGTAAGATTATCATCCACTATCACCCCTAATAATTTACTATGAGAAGTAACTTCAATGGTTGTATTATCAAGAAAGTGGACTTTAAATTTAGTTTTTTTTCATGAGAAAGGCATTTGGGGAACAAAAGCAGTAGTTTGGTCTTTTTTGGGTGAGCATAAGTCGTGAGTTACAAAGCCATGTTTCAGTGGCTGTTAAAACTTCCTGAGTAATTTTTTGGAGGTGTACCATGTTGTCACATGTGCAAATGAGAGTGGAATCATCTAAGTAGTGTATTAGGGTGGTCTGTTGTGTGGATGTATAGAGGGTGCTGGTGAAAATGGTACAGAGAAGGGGACCAACGATAGAGCCTTGTGGTACACCAGCAGTGACTGGGAGGTAAGGCGAGAGCACTGAGTGCCATTTTACTGACTGATACCTATTGGACAGGTAGATTTTGAACCACAGAATGGTGGCTGAGAGAAGTAGAAGTTTGCTTTGACAAACTGTGTCGATGGCTTTACACAAATCTAGAAATAAGGAAGAGACTAGCTTGCCATTATCCCTAGCTTTACTAACAGTATCTATACAGGTTAGAAGGCTAGTGCTAGTACTATGAGAAGGACGGATGGATGGAAGCCATGTTATATAGGGGCTAGGAGTTCTTCCTGCAGGAGATAGTCTAGTACTTGTTTTTAAATACATTTTTCAAGTATTTTGGTGAGGTGAGATATGATTGCTATAGGTCTAAAGTTATTAATATCTATTGAATTTCCTCCTTTGTGTAAGGGGATAATGTGTGACTTTTTCCAGGGAAAGGAAACATGGGATTCCTGGATTGACCTATTTATAAGGATTGAGACAGGATAGGCAGTGCTATTGGCTGCAATATTTACGTACTCACTTGGAAGGTCATCAGCTGAAGAAGAGCACAGTTTAAATTTGCTTAAAAATAGTTTTATATAGGATGTGGGCACATGTTTGAAGGTGAAAAAGGATGTGGTGATATTTGGCTGCTGGACAGGGCTGGAATTAGATGTTGAGGAATCTTTGGTTATAGATGCTATACTATCTGTAAAATAAGAGCTGAACTATATTGCAGTTTCAAGTGGTGAGTTATTGTAAGCGGGGTTTGGGCTGAATTTCTTTAATGGACTTCCAAAATTTTTTTTAGGTTGTGTTTAGTATTATTTTTATTTTATTTTTATTTGGTTTTAAAACAATAAACAAACAAATCAATTATAAAACAAACAAATAACTATTTACATAGGTCCACAGGTGAAATACATCAGTTATACATATCAACAACAATTAATATTTTTCAAGAAAGTCTTTAAGTTTATGCCAAGATTTATATGAATGTGCAATATTAGAAATTCTCATCTTTATAGTATGCACGTCACTACTGCAAACAATTGTTGCCATACTAATAAATTCAAGACTAGAGGGGGTAATTTTACTTTTCCAATTTTTAGTAATTATTTTTCTGGCTATAGGACAAATAGATTAAAGAAGAAGCACTTGGGTTTTTGACTTCTCAGGAATCGGAGAATTAAATAAAACTAAAGATTTAGAAATATTACATTTATCTGACTATAGAGCTTGAATGAAGTTATTAATTTATTTTCAGAAAGGGAGATGACTTCATATTCATATACCATATGCATTCAATCAGCTATTTTTTCCTAATCACACCTCCAGCATTTAATTCTATTTGATTTATACATAACTATAATTCTGTTAGGAGTGACAAAAGCTCTGTGTAAGTATTTCTAAGTGAAATGTTTCCAATATAATAAATATATAGCATTATCTGTTAATGTTATTTTTTTGTATTCTTCAGAGAAGTCTTCATTATTAATTAATAGTTCCAATAGGAATTGTCTAAATATGTGAAATCTAACTTAAGAATTTTATAAATTTGTGACACACATGATTTTTCATTGCATTTTTATTAATATTTATTAAGAATTCCAGTCATTTGGGGAACACTTTCTTATCTAGGTTAATATCCTATTAATCTCTGTGGTCACAAAGTCTCTAAAAATTTATGAAATTAACCAGTTCTCAGAATCTTGATTGTATTTGGACCTTAAATTTTCAACAGTGCCTATATCAATGCCATTTAAGAATTTATGCCATAAATTAAGTTACTTTGTTGTTTCAACACTAGCATTTTGTTGAAGTTATGAGGTTTTAAGTAGTCATTTGTATATGCAATTGGAAACATAGAAAATATTAAGTATTTAATACAATGGCTAGAATATATGAACCTTTGGAAAGACGAAATAATGTTTTTTAAATAGAGAATTTGAGTAGAGGGTGTAATTCCATTTATGCAAAAATCTTTCAATAACCAAATAAAACTATTACGGACTGTTTATGACTGTTTGTGATATATCTCTTATTTACTAATAATATTTCTTGATGTATTTGTTTCCATTTTGAATTATAAGATGAATTTATCCACAACGCTATAACTTTTACAGCTGTTGAAATAGCATACAATTGAATATCAGGGAATCCTGTTCTACCATTATCCCAACCTTTTCTGTGCCAAACAAAGGAAACTCTTGGACCAGGATTCAATAATGCCTACACTAAGTGTACACTAAGTTTACATAGATCTCAGTGAACAGACAACACAGACATAGCTTACACCTTTTTCCTCCTAATTCATAGGATCATAGGAGGTTACTAGGCTATCGACCCAGAGGTCATTTCAAGCCTAGCCATTTCATCCCAATATAATACCATAGATATTATAGTCCATACCCAGGATTGTATTTGGTAGTGACTGCCATATCCAGGAAGGTCGTGGGCAGCATCCCCGGTAAGTATTTATGGTGCCCCATCTACTCTTCCGGGTTCCTTTTGAGCAGTGTCATGAAGGTGCTCTGCTTCACATGAATTGGCCGCCTATTGCAAAGATGTGGCAGTTGCTGGGAGACAAATTTGTCTCTCCAGCACTTCCTATTCAAGTTGCAGGCCATATTTAGGTCCCTGGAATGAGTAGCTTTAGTCCTGTTTGATTTATGGATCTGCAGCAAATTTATTAGGTTTGGGTCAGAGATTGCTCTGTAAGCCAGGCATAAGTCTCCCCTAAGAAGTCTATACAATACTGAGTATTGTGACAGGGACTTTAGTCGGTCTGTGTAAGGCATGTGCTGGAGTCCCTTGACCTTCATATTTCAAAACCTCTGAGGTCTCTCCAATTGCTGTAGGTGCTTTGTATGGTACGTGCCAAAAGGGGCATTATATTCAATTATAGCCCTGATTAGTTTTCTTTAGAGCTGATGCCTTTGCTAATCAAGTGTGCTATGTTAAAAGCCTTCCTTACTACAGTAGACACATGGTGGTTAAAGTTAAGGTCGCAGTATACTTGTGATCCCAGATCTCTCACCACTTCGTAGGTGCATAGGGTATTGTTGTTAATTTGACAGTGAGAAGGGACATTTGTTTTAACCAAAGGGAATGATGATGCATATTTTTACATTCAGTTTGAGACCATGACTAAGACACCAGTTGGTGGACTGGGTAAGACCCTCCTGAAGTATACTGACATAATTTGGGGGATTCAATAATTGCACCCAGTCTGCAGTCATCCAGAAACTGTGTCAGCCATAGCCCCTTAGTTTTGGCCTGAACTTCTGAGAAGTATATACCAAATAGTAGGGTGCCCAGCATTGACCCTTGTGGCAGCCCGCTGGTTGATGTGGAGTCACCCACTTTGATAGTGTGTGACTGGTTTGTGAGCCAGTTAGCAACCCATCTTGCAAAAAAGGGGTTTACCCTCAGTTTGTTAAGTTTATTGGTAATACCCAAATCTGGGATTGTGTCAAAGGCCTTTACCAAGTCAGTGTATGCTGTGTGTACAGATCTACGCTCGACAATGGCCATGGTCCCATTTTCAAAGAAATCCACCAGGTTTAACAGTCAGGATCTGCCCTTGACTAAGCCAAATTGGGTCAGATCCAGGGTCTGGAGGTTGCCTATGTTTGTATTTATGAGGTCCATGATGACACGTTCCATGGCTTTACAGATGAGGCTGATTAGACTTATGGGTCTATAATTCCCTGGGTGTGTTGTTAAGCCACCTTTATGGAGCAGAAAAACTGTTGTTCTTCATTCTGCAGGAACAAAGCCTGTGTTTAGGCTGTTATTGAATAGAGTACTTGATGATGCTAGTTCATGTTTTATTTTATTTAGAAGATAGCCTGGGATGCTATCTGGTCCCATAGAGGCTGTGTGTTTTTTGCCTTAGACAAGGCTTTAATGACCTGCTCTTTGAAAATGTAGGGTGGGGGGAAGTTGGGGGCAAGGTTTGTGATACATTTGGTGGGGATAAGGGAGTGAAAGTTTCACCAAATCTGTCTAACAGGTTTCCTATCACTGCGGGATCAGTATGTTTGATACTGTTAATCACTAGTTCAGCACATGCCTTGGGTCCTACCTTTTAGGCTACATACAGAGCTGTTAAAGGTCTTATGGTAATCCTTGGCTGTGATTGCTAAATTTTTCTCAGACTTACCTTTAAAGGATTTGACATGTCTTATTTGCCTGTTGATGCTGAGGAGTGTGCTTTTCCATTGTTGTGCCCTTGCACTAATTTTCTTAGACAACAACTTTTTGCTTTTGTTGTAAAGTTTGTTGATGCTGCATGTCCACCAGGGTGGTTTGTTTTTTTACTTTGGGCTCTGGCTTTGATTCTGTCTTGAACAGCTGAGTCTATACACTTATACAAATGATTGTACAGGGCTTTAGTGTAAGCTTTAGTATAATTACCACTTACAGTTGGGGGTGGGGCTTGGAAGGTATTTATACCTTCCCCTAGGAGGGTGTAGTTTGCTTTGGTGAAGTTTTTTAGTTTGACTTCACCCTTTGTGAGTTCTGGTGTTAGTGTGAGTTCAAAGGTGACTGATTTGTGGTCAGATTTGACTAATGATGGTCCGACAGTTGCGGTGGTGCATCTGTTTGCCATGTTAGTGTGGACCAGATCTAGCATGTTTGTTCCTCTTGTTGGGGATTCAACAATTTGTTCCAGGGCATTTG
Organism: Protopterus annectens; assembly: GCF_019279795.1. Lineage (NCBI taxonomy): Eukaryota > Metazoa > Chordata > Ceratodontiformes > Protopteridae > Protopterus > Protopterus annectens. The sequence continues at coordinate 488,248,317 of NC_056745.1, forward strand.
AGTTAACAAAGTCAAGGAACTTTTGCACTAGTGAGTTAGGGCTAGAGTAGGTTTCTCGGTTGATAGTGGGATAATTGAAATCCCCATCTGAGTGTTTGGTAATATTTGTTTTGACTCCAGTTTTGTCAAGTAGGCCTCAAGCACATCATGATCCATGGAGGGGGATTTATAACTAGCTTTGACTTGAATGGGGGTCTTACCCACAGTAATCTGAACTTGGAGTAACTCCAATGAGATTGTCCAATCTAGCTAGTCAGGAGATGAATTTATCACTAATATAGATAGAAAAACTGCCTGCTTTGATTTGGACACATTCGTTTTGCAGTCTAAAGGTGTGAAAGGCATTGTAGCCATGAAAGGCCGGGGTATTCGTTGAGGCCTTGAACCAGGTTTCTGTGACTGCACAGATATCTATATCCTCCAGTGATAGAAGTGCTTCCAGGGTGTGCAGATTTTGGTTTAAGCTCCTAGCATTTAGCAGCATAACCATTATTTTGTTATGGTTGGCAATTTTTACACCAGCAGTTTTGTTAATTGAGACCTTGCTAGAAAAGGCGATATGGGGGAAGCAAGAGCCAACATCCTAAAACCTAGTGGTTCCAGTTGCAAACCATCTCTGGCAAAGCAGTGAGGATTGTCGACCAGGTCATTCCAGGCTGACAGAAACTGGATCCCCTTTGAATGACACCAAAAACTAAGCCAATTATTGAAATTGATTATTTTTGGTTTATACTGTGGCATAATTCCAGGTGAGGGTAATATGCTGCTCAAGGCTAAGGACACACCTGCCTGGGACACATACTCTGAGAGCTCAAGTTGTGTTTCTCTGAAAATAATCCAGTGAGGTACATCTCACGTCGTTCACTGCAACACGAGCTATGACAGAATCATAATGGTTCTTGCTGCTGAGAGACCTGTGTGCATGCATGATCTCCTTATCTAACTTGGTGAGTGGGAAATCCATGTATCTCACTATGGAGTCTCCAATAACAAGAAAATGTGTTTTTTGAGTGTTACGCCTTAAAGGCTTGGTAGGTGAGACACTAGTGTAGTTATGTGTCTCGGGTGCTGTGGGAACTGTGCTAGTTGTAGCAGTCTTTTGTTTTGGAGGTCTCCGGTGTTTCAGTAAGTTTTTTGTGAGAACCTCCGCATATGCTGATTTATGTGTTGGGTGCATACTATGTGTATGAGTAGTGGTACTATGTGCATGAGTAATGGTGGGTGTGTTGACAATGTCTTCAGTGTTACTGAATCAGATCAGAGATGTACTAAAGCTGAGGACTACACTAATGTACTACAGCTGTATCTAAGGGAAAATTTGTCAAAATTATCTGTATGGCTATGGCATACAATTGTGTGGCAGTGAGCGGTGCTGCACAATGTGCAAACATGCAGAAACCCGCTGAAATATGGGGCTTAAATACCAGAAATTAAAAATGTAAAAAAAAAAAAAAAAAAAAAAAAAAAAAACTTTAAAAATCTCAAAAGAACCAATGAGGGTGCTAACTCAAAGCTGTAGACCAATCAACCTTCACCAGACAGGTTCCAATCAGCACACTTCTTTCACAAGGTTGCAGAAGGGCCCTTTTTCCAATCAAAGATAGCTTGGAAAATGTGCTCAGAATACAAAGGCCAGTAGAAATTGACCCAGATGCAGCAAACCTGTATCTGGACTATGTTACAGCTACTAGCTGCACTAATTTAGGTAAGAAACATTGAAAATGTTTTAAACAGTAGAATAACAGCAAGGAGACCCTAGAGAATGTATTAAACAGCAAACAAATCAGTTATTTAAAACTCTGTTTGGCAGGAAAACAGAACAAACTGAACAAATACCTTGTAAACAAAGAAAAGTAGCAAAAATTACTTTGCAGACAGTGACAAATAGCAAAAAAAAAAAAAACCCAATGAAAACAGCAACAGAATAAGATTTAACATGCACAGTAAGGCAGACAAATGCAGTACAAACAGTGCAGTTTAGTTTACAGTATTAAAATACAGTATTAAATAAACAGAACACAATAAAAGTGCAGTAAATAGTACCATCAAGCAAAAAAAACAGGAACTTATAGTTTTTGGGAAGCTCAGAACCCTTTAGTCATCTGCTGTCTCAGCTTTAGTGTAAGCTTGGGTGTAGTTACCACCTACAGTTGGGATGGAGCTTGGAAGGCATTTATACCTTCCTCTAGAAGGGAATAGTTTGTTTTGGTGATTTTTTTTAGTCTTTCACCCTTTGTGAGTGTTGGTGTTAGTGGCAGTTTGAAAGTGACTGATTTGTGGTCAGATCTGACTAATGATGGTCCAACAGTTGTGGTGGTGCATCTGTTTGCCATGTTAGTGAGGCCCAGATCTAGTATGTTTGTTCCCTTTGTTGGGGTTTGAACAATTTGTTCCAGGGAATTTGAGCTGACAAAGTCAAGGAACTTTTGCACTAGTGAGTTAGGGCTAGAGAAGGTTTCCTGGTTGATACTGGGATAATTGAAATTACCCATCTGAGTGTTTAGCAATATTTGGATTGACTCCAGTTTGGTCAAGAAGGCCTCATGTATATCATAATCCATGGAGGGGGATTTATAACTAGCAATGACTTTAATGTGGGTTTTACCCACAGTAATCTGAACATGGAGTAACTCCATGGAGTTGTCCAATCTAACTAGACAGGAGGTGAATTTAGTCCTAATATAGATAGAGATACTGCCTGCTTTGGTTCTGACACATTTGTTTTGCAGTTTGAAGGTATGGAAGGCATTATAGCCTTGCACGGCCAGGGTACTTTCCGAGGCCTTGAACCAGGTTTCTGTGACTGCACGGATATCTACATCCTGTAGTGATAGAAGTGCTTCCAAGGTGTGCAGTTTTTGTTTTAAGCTCCAAGTGTTTAGCAGCATAACCATTATTTTGTTATGGTTGGCAATTTTCACACCGACAATTTTGTTTTTGAGCCCTTGCCTAAAAAAGGCCCTATGGATAAGGCAAGAGCCTTTGTCAGCATCTGAAAGCCTACTGGTGCCAGTTACAAACCATCTCTGGCAAAGGAAAAAGGTTTGCCGACCATGCCATCCCCAGCTAAAAGAAACTGGATCCCCTTTGAATGACACCAAAAACTAAGACAATTATTGAAATTGATTATGTTTGGTTTATACTGTGGCATCATTCTAGGTGAGGGTAATATGCTGTTCAAGGCTAGGTTCATACATGCCTGGGGCACATACTCAGAGATCTCAGCCATGTTTCTCTTCATATAATCTAGTGAGGCATTTTTCAGGTCATTCACTCCAACATGAGCTATGACAGTCATAATGGTACTTGCTGCTGAGAGACCTGTATACCTGCATGATCTGATGAATTCTGGCTCTGAACAGGCAGCTGACTGTGACTTTCTTCTTATCTAATCTGGTGAGTGGGACATCTGTGTGTCTCACTATGGAGTCTCCAATGATAAGAAAATTTGTTTTTTGAGTGTTATGCCTTAAGGGCTTGTTAGATGAGACATTGGTGTTGCTATGCATCTTGGGTGCTGTGGGAACTGTGTTAGTTGTAGCAGTCTTTTATTTTGGAGGTCTCTGGTGTTTCAGTAATTTTTTGTGAGAATCTCCACATATGCTGATTTATGTGCTGGGTGCATACTATGTGGATGGGTAGTGGAACTATGTGCATGAGTAGTGGTGGGTGCATTGACAATGTCTTCGGTGTTACTGTTTCAAGTGTGAGAGAGCAGGGATTCAGGATTCTTGGTGTAGATACATCTCTTGCACTCTGTATTAGATTGAGTTATTAGTACAGGGTTGTCAGTGTACATAAGGCAGTTGCTACACTGCCTCAGTAACCCAAGCCAATAAGGCTGGCAGGAGAAACAAGGGCAGTCAAACTGCCCATAATGCTAATTTGAAGAACTGTTGTCACAAATGGGGGGTTGCTTTCAGGACTGATCTAGGAGGTGCACTGTAGATGGGTATTTCTGATGGGGTTTTTGGCTGGTGGTTTAATAGGTCACCGCTCACTAGCAATACTTCTCAGACCAGAGATGTACTAAAGCTCAGGACTACACTAATGTACTACAGCTGCATCTAAGGGAATATTTGTCAAAATTATCTGTATGGCTATGGCACACAATTGCACAGCAGTGAGCGGTATGGCACAATGTGCAAACATGCTGAAACCCACTCAAATATAGGGCTTAAATACCAGAAATTAAAAACTAAAAAAAAAAAAAATTTTAAACTCAAAAGAACCAATGAGAGTGCTTACTTCAAGCTCTGCACTAATCACCCTTCACCAGACAGGTTCCAATCAGCACACTTCTCTCTCAGGGGTGCAGAAGGGCTCCTTCTAGTCAAAGATGGCTTGGAAAATGTTCTCAGAATACAACAGCCACTACAAACAGACACAGATGCAACAAACCTGTATCTGGTCTGTGCTACAGCTATTAGCTGCACTAATTTAGGAGGGAAACACTAAAAATATTTTAAACAGCAGAGAAACATAAGTGGGACAGTAAAAATGTTTTAAAATGCAGAAAAAACAGCAAGGAGATACTAAAGAATTTTAAAACAGCAAACAAATCATTTTTTTAAAACTTTGCTTGGCAGTAAACAGAACAAACTGAACAGATGCTTTGCAAATACAGAAAGTAGCAACAATTACTTTCAAACAGTGAAAACAGCAAAAAAAGGTTTGGAAACAGTCAAAACAGCAACAGAATAGGATTTAACATGCACAATAAGGCAGACAAATGCATTGCAAACTGTGCAATTTAGTTCACAGTATGAAAACACAGTATTAAATAAGCAGAACACACTAAAAGTGCAGTAAATAGTATAATCAAGCAAAAAAAAAAAAAAAACTAAGCAAGTTATGGCTTTTGGGAAGCTCAGAAGACTCTAGTCATCTGGTATCTCAGTTCAGAGTTATTCTTGCAGTTTTAAATATTGACTGGGATTCACAAAAGTTACCCCAAAGTGAAGACCACATGTACGCTTAGTGTAATCTTTCTGAGTCAAATGTGATACGAATATATATGTACACTTAGTGTAGGCTTTATTGAATCTACCCCTTTGTTTATTAGGATGCCAAAAAAATGTAAGTAGAATATTATTTATAACTTCATAAATTTTTTGTCTGGAGATAGTACTAAAGATTGTAAGACAAACAGTATTTTAGGGAGAATTATCATCTTAATAAGCATTAATCATTCTTCCATGGTAAAGAATTTGTTCTAATTTGTGACTGAACTTAAGATTTCATCAACAACCCATCGAAACTTTGTAACATTTCTTTACTATTAGACATAATGGATATACCAAGGTATTTCATCTGATTTCTATTCCGATTGAAGTTAGAATATTTTTGTATGAATTTCTTAATTTTTTATTAACTAATAATGTACTTGTTTTATTATGATTAAATCTTAACTTTGAGATTTCTTCAAACTGACTCATATAACTAATTATATGTTCTAATAAATTATCTGTATTTCCTGTTATTAGTAAAATACCAGCAGCAAAGAGTTGAAACTTTGGGTCATAATGTTTATGTTGATACCATTAATGTTCTTATTGGATCTAAATCTATTAGCAAAGGGTTCTATAGCTAATGAACAAAGTAAAGGTGATAATGAACAGCCTTGTTTTGTGCCTTTTTATAATTTAAAGGAATTAGGAAGAAACAAACCTATTTTAATATAAGCACACAAGTTATTGTATAAAATAAAAATTAATACAAAATGAATACAATTAGCTTAAATGAAAATTATACACTTTAAGTGTTTTAAACAAGTATGACCAATTAACTGAGTCAAAAGCCTTATCTAAATTGAGACTAATGATAGAAAGTTCTTTTTTATTTTATTTGCATAGTCTTTTGATGTATGGATACTTATTATATTATCCTGTACTTGTCTATTTAAAATAAACCCAGTTTGATCATTGTTAATTAGTTTCAGTATAAGTAGATTAATTCTGTTAGCTAAAATGGACATGAACATCCCATAGTTTACATTTAAAAGTGAAATAAGTCTGTATGATGAGCACTTTTTATTTGATCTTTTATTTCTGTTAAAGTGAATGGTCTATCAATTTTTTTCATTTGTTCACTTATTTTTTATTTATGTTTTCCCTTAGAAAAGTTTCAACTATAGCTTCATAATCTAGGCTATTTGTATTATTATTTATATTGTCATAGAATGTTTTAAAGCCCTCAAGAATACCTATATTATCTGTTCTTTAGTTTTTTATTATTTAAATGTGTTATAATTTCTTTGATATGATTTACTTTATTCATTTTCTTTGATCTAAGAGCAAGTTTATGCAAGCTTAAAGGGTTTACTGAATATGCCTGAAATTCAAGTTTTTCCAGGTTTACTGACACTTTATGATTTAGAATTTCAACACATTTTGTATTTAAGTTTTAAGTTCAGACTGACTGATGATGTTATTTGGTTTTAGATTTAACTTTAGTGTGTCTATTTTGGCCTGTAGTGTATTAAGTTCTTTGTCCCATTCTCTTGTTTTACTAATATACCAGCTTGGTAACTCTTCCAATTAAGTAAGACTTTAGTGAATCCCACAGGACAATGTCAGATACTTCACCATTCATGTTTATTTCTAGGAATTGTTGATCTCTTTAACATAGCAATCCTTGAATCCTTTTATTTTAATAATGTATGCTGGTAATCTCCTGTGATGTATTAAATTGTCAGTTTTTAAAATAATATTAAAGATTATAGCATTATGGTCCAATAATGGACATGACTCTATTGAAACTTCTCTGATATGTGATAGATCGTTTGAGTCAACAATTTTATCAATATTTGTTTGTTTTCTATACCTATATGAATAATGGTAGATTGAAGTGAGTTTGTTTTCCTTAACTCATATATATCCTATAAATTCATTAGATTTACAAAATTTGTCAAGTGTTTGGCTGAAGATATGATTCTCATTTTTCTATCTGCCGTGGAATCGTTGTCTGATAAAATACAATGAAAATCACCAGCCATTATGGCTTCACCTTTCATGTGATAGGCTATAGCATCTAAGTAATTTTTTGCATCTTTAGCTCCAACCGCTAGAATCCAATAAGAGTTCACCAATATATATAGTTTTCTGTTCCACTCAGTTATAACAATGCATAATATACCATTTTTATCAACATAGGTATATTTTACTTTAGGCATTACTGGTGAGTTCTTCCATAAAATGATGGTGCCTCTTCTTTTAGCTCAAAATCCAGAACCTGCTAAAATCACATAATTCTTTAATGAAAGTTTATATATTCATTAAGTAAATGTGTTTCCTGTAGAAATACTATTTAAACTTTATGTAATTGCAAGTATTTGAACAGGCATCCCCTCTTTACTGGATTATTTAATCTATTAATATTAATAGATATGCATTTAAAATCAGGCATTTATATGAGAGAGAAAAAAACAGGTATAATGACATCATGGTTATGTACAGAATTTATTATATTCTTTATATATAACAATATGAAATCTTCAGCTATGGGCAAAACTTGAAACAAATAAATATAACCCTAAAACATTCTGACATGGAATAATGTATTCCTAGTTTGTTGAAAATGATAAACAAACTACCTCTCAAACTTTCCATTAGACTAGCAATGCTTAGCTCATGCTTCTGATTCATATTAATGTGTCTCATATTTTTAGTATGCATCATCTTAAAAAAGCCCATCAGTGAGTTATTATGAATAAGAAAAGTTAAACAGGTGTTCAGAATCTTTATTATAAGTTGACCAAACTGAATATCTCTACAATCATCTTTCCCAGTACTTTCACATTATCTCCCTGGTCTACTACAGGGAGGGAGTCAGTTATTTTCATATTTATTAATTTATAGGTCAGATGATTTATATTTTTTCTATTTTAATTACTATATGTAAAGTTGTTCATACGATCATAAGTTAGTACCAGGCTAACTGGCCTTGTGGACCATTCCAAGCTCAGCCAATTATCCCATGTGAGAATCAAACCCTGCACCTTGTGCCTATAAAGTGAGCATATATATATACATATTTACTTATTTGGATCTCTTTCTATTTCTGTTTGTATAGTATGTCTTGCACTATTACTATATTCTTAGGTTTTATATTTTAGCTATAATCCTAGTGTAGAATATCATATAATATAACATTTATATTTACCATTATATGCTTGATACTCTACTACTGTTAGAATCAGTCCTATTTTTCCTTAAATGTTATGTCTAATAGTATCTGAACAAACATCTGAAAAATCTTTCCATTTAAGATTCAAACTTTCCATAATAAATTGTCCTGAGATATTAAGTTTTGTTATCGTTAAAAAGAGACAATAACAGAGAAACACAATCTTATTTTTTATCAGATGTGCCTTTCTATGTTAGTATTTAAACTATCCTTTTGGTGTACTACAAGCATTCAGAACTATGTAATAACTGACAGTGGTTTAGAATGCAGTTCACTGTCTTTTGCTTATTATCTAACTTGTATTCATTGACATCTTACCATATGGTTCAAAATATTATGATTATTTACTTATAGACAGGAAGAAGTCATCTGGACAGTTCTTAAAATTTTCAAAACTCCCACAGCATTACAAAAAGTGCTCATGACTCTAATTAAGCTGCTTCAAGCGGGTCCTCATGACAAGGGCCTGAAAATGAACAGTTTATCAGTTACAATTCACACATAAACATTCATGAGTGAATCCAAGCCACCTCTACATTATACATCAATCCCTCAAACCCTTCCAAACCACTAAAAAAAACCCAACAAATATCATTTCAAAGTATTTAACCAATTAAAAGCAATTGTATTTAAAGAAATAACATTTAATGATTTGGTTTAATGATTCAGTAAGCACTATTTGTATGAGTTGTTTAATATAAACACAAGAAATGTCCAGCATCAGGAAGGTTAGAAGAATATATAATCCTTTATTGTGGCAACTCCAAAAAATAAGAGCAAACCAGTTTCGGCAATAGTAATGCTTTCTTCAGTGCTGTAACATACAAAAAAACATGATTCATTTAAATAATAAAACACATGATAAGAGTCATCTTCCTGTTGGTTCATATCAAATTTAACTAAGCTCATTAAGGCCAGGCTTGAACAAAGCACCTATCCTAACAATCCATCTGGGTTCTTTTTTATTCAAAATGGTATGCTATCTTGCTTGGAGTTGCCAAAATAAAGGATTATATATTCTTCTAACCTCCCTGGTGCTGGACATTTCTTGTGTTTAGAATTCAGGTGGTATAGTCCATGCACCTTGTCGTACTTGCATGTCTTTTGTGCTTCTTTGTTTAATATAAACCAGACTGTTGTTTTTTAAAGGAGACATAGAATATAAACTTGCCTTAAAAGAATGACAGTTATGTGTGGTCGAGGTTTAATTTGTAAAATGTGAATGTTACTCTAATTATTTGATAACATTCCAATAATAACTTTTATTTATGTAAGAAACTACATTTTTTATACTTTGTTTATAACATAGCATAACTTTCTTTTGTGCTGTTGCATGTCAAGTATACTATCAGTAGCAAGCAATCAGAACTATGTAATAATTGACAGTGTTATATAATGCAATTCACTGTCTTATGCTTATCTAACTTTCATTCTTTGACACTTTAGCATATAGTTCAAAATATTATGATTATTTACTTTTATACAAGTAGAAGTAACCTGGACAGTTCTTAGAATGTTCAGAACTCATGCAGCATCATAAAAGCACTCATGACTCCAAATTGTTTCAAGCTGGTTTTCATGATAAGGGCTTAAAAATGAACAGTCCATCAGTTATAATTCACATAAAAATGCTTGCAAGTGAATCCAAGCCACCTCTACATTACAGATCAATCCCTCAAACCCCTTCAAACCACTAAAAAAACCTCACTTCAAAGTATTTTAACCACTAAAAAGCTATTGCATTTAAATAAATAACATTTAATGATTCAGCAAACACTATTTGTATGAGATGTTTAATATAAAGCAAACTGTCATTGTTAAAGGAGACGCAGCCCATACATTTGCATTAAAAGAATGACAGTTATTTGTGATCCAGGTTTAACTTGTAAAAGTGTGAATATTACTATAATTAGTTGATAACATTCCACACACACACACACACACACACACACACACACACACACACACACACACACACACACACACACACACACACACACACACACACACACTCACACACACACACACACACAAACATATATGCAATGCTAAACTGTATTCCCTTCTGGATTAAAAAGATCCTGTCCATGTCACAGTACTTAACAGTATTCCCTCCTGGAGTAAGAGGAAGCCTGGCCATGGCACAGTACTTAACAGTATTCCCTCCTGGAGTAAGAAGGAGCCTGTCCATGGTGCAGTACTTAACAGTATTCCCTTCTGGAGTAAGAATAAGCCTGTCCATGGCATAGTAATTAAAAGGATTTCCTACTGGAGTAAGAATGAGCCTGTCCATGGCACAGTAATTAAAAGGATTTCCTACTGGAGTAGGAATGAGCCAGTCCATGGCACAGTACTTAACAGTATTCTCTTCTAGAGTAAGAAAGAGCCTGCCCATGGCACAGTACTAAACTGTATTCCCTTCTGGATTAATAGGATCCTGTTCATGTCACAGTATGTAACAGTATTCCCTCCTGGAGTAAGAAGGAGCCTGTCCATGGCACAGTACTTAACAGTATTCCCTTCTGGAGTAAGAAGGAGCCTGTTCATGGCACAGTAATTAAAAGGATTTCCTACTGGAGTAGAAATGAGCCAGTCCATGGCACAGTACCTAACAGTATTCCCTTCTGGAGTAAGAAGGAGCCAGTCCATGGCACAGTACTAAACTGTATTCTCTTCTGGATTAAGAAGATCCTGTCCATGTCACAGTACTTAACAGTATCCCTCCTGGAGTAAGATGGAGCCTGTCCATGGTGCAGTACTTAACAGTATTCCCTTCTGGAGTAAGAAGGAGCCTGTCCATGGCACAGTACTTAACAGTATTCCCTTCTAGATTAATAAGGAGCCTGTCCATGGCATCGTACTTAACACTATTCCCTTCTGGAGTAAGAAGAGCCTGTCCATGTCACAGTACTTAATAGTATTCCCTTCTGGAGTAAGAAGGAGCCTGTCCATGGCACAGTACTCAACAGTATTCTGTTTTGAATAAGAACAAGCCTGTCCATGGCACAGAGGTACTTACATGTCAGGTCTTCCACTGTTCTCCGACTAGTCCAAGCCATTCTTGGTTGCCTACTGCTGCAGCCACTCATTATAGTTCCTAGTTATCTCTTTAATCAATGTACTGGCTACCAGCACAGATAACTTTTCTGTGTATTCTACCTCAACCCCCTTTTCTGACTCTCTGGTACCTCTTTGATCTGGCTGGATATTGCAATATGCTTGTTTGATAGAAGAAAGAGGTAATCAGTCTTTCCTCATCTGATCTTTGAATATATTCACTATTGTATCTCCCTTGCATCCCTGTCCTCCCCTTTACTCCTTAATTACTTGTCACATGTCCTTTTGAATGTCTCACAAGTTTCCCTATCTACTACCCATTCTCGTAGGCCATTCTATGGGTTTCACATTCTTCATGAAGAAAGACTTTTACCAATTCAGGAAGTAGTTGGTCCTCACAGTCTGTTACTGCTTCTGTCCTGCTGTCCAACCTTCTCAGGACAACTTCTTCATGGTTTCCTGACATGATATTCTGCACCCGTATCATGTTCTGTCAGTGTCTTCCTGTGTCTACTGAGAAGAGTACTAGTTCCTGTAGTATCTGCTCATATCCTTTTCCTTCCATCCCACACATCTGATTGCTTTCTTTTTGACCCTTTCCAGCACCCAGAAGTGCCTGTCCTTTCATGAGCTCCAGAGCTGTACACAGTACTCAAGGATTGGCCTGATTAAGGCCTGTTAGAGAAGATGTGTTACATATTTACTCCTGTAGTCTATCCCTCTGAAGATATGCCACATCATTCTGTGTCTGACTGATGCTGTCACTGCCTTCTCACTCTGCTCCTGATGTTCCAATCCAAGTTTTTGCAACACCCAGAGATATTTTTTCTGGTCTCCTGCCATCATTTTCAATCCACCAGATGATATTGTATAGTGGGGTTGTTCTGTCCAAATATAGTACTTTGTGCTTGTCTGCAATGAGCCTCACACTGCATTATTTCTGCCCTCTTGGACAGACTTTCCAAATACTTCATTTGACTCTTTTTTCATCCTCCTCTGTTGCACCTATTTTTGCATTATTAATGAAAACATTTATTCCATTGTCTTCTCCCTCAGAAACATCTTCCTTTTTTGCCACTATACACTATTAGACTTAGTCTATGAGCTTCACCACCTCCCTGTGCCTCGGCAGATATGGTACCCAAGCCTGCTCACCTGTCTAGCCCAGTCATTGTTCTGTGCCCTGGTTCCTGGCATGACTACAAAAACTCTTGTGCTCACACTTGCACAATATCTCTGACCCTCCCCCCCATTAAAACAGGATAGCTGACAAAGCCACACCATTCCTCTCTTCCTCCCACTAGCTCTAACATATAGTCAAGCCAGTAGTCAAAGCCAGGTTGCATGGGTGGTAGTCAAGTCTTTATCACTTTACACCAATGGACCTGGCCTCAGACATATTTTATTATTTTACATTTATTGACCAGGAAAATCTGACTGGATGCATGTCCATTTTCAGTGGAGGCCCGGGGTGAAAAGCTCCATAGTTAAATTTTAAGCAAAATATAATGTGTATACGGAAGCATTCAAATTTACATACATAGTTCCAAGCTTAACACTGACTAGTAACATAGCATTGAAGCTTAAGATTTAACATATTTACATAGACTGACCACATATTTTACAGTTTTAGGTTGAGGCATTACGTAATGGTGAACATTATTAGTTGGGGTTGCATTTTATGCTTTATACAGTTGAGTTGCGAGCAAGTTAGCCACAGTGGGGAATATAGCAACAAAGAGAGCAAAGATTAGACATAGTAGGGAGTATAGTAACAGGAGAAGAGACAGAGATGAGAAATTGGATAACAGGTTAAGTAAGAAAAGAAGGAACCATAAGTAGCTTAAGTATAAAGTAAGAGTAGAGGTGTAAAGAGAAAAGTAAAGCTTACCGGATTAATAACTGAGTGTCCTAGCAGTGACATATGCGTATTGACTAAGGGGTTAGAATTAGAGGTGCAGCTGGAATGAAGCTAGAGAAGTTGCATTCTTTTGGTGATGAAGCTGAAGTCAGAGGGAAAGAATAATGGGAGAGGGTGGTCAACCAGGTGGGGAACATGTGCATATCCATGTGTGCTTTAGGTGCTCTTTCAGGAGTCTTTTAAATGTAACCTTTGAGCCTGCTGTGGTAATAGCAGTAGGTAGAGTGTTCCAAATTTTGCCTATGTAGTTAGGGAAGAGGGAGTCCCCTGCTGTGTTGTTGGTCTTGGTGACCTTGATTAAGTTTTTGTCACTAAAGCGAAGTTGTCTAGTTTTAGCTTGTAGTTCTAGTAGATTGGCCAGAGCTGGAGTTTTGTCTTGGAGTAGTAGGTGATTGTGGGAAAAGGAATGTTGATACTAGTTTAGGAGATTAAGGAATTCAAGAAAGCCAAGTTGTTTTAGGGAATGGCAGTGGTGGGATCGGTAAGGGTCACCAGTAGCAAATTTTGCAATTTGATTGTAACAGGTGTTGAGTTTGTCAGTTTTGGTTTTGGGTAAGTTGATGAGAATGGGTGAGGCATAAAATAGTTTGGAAAGGAGGTGAGTTATAGCAATTGTTATCCTAGCAGGTTGTGTTAGAAAATTTTTTATTTTTATGTAGACTGCTCATTTTTTGTGGATATTTTTAATGATTTGATTTATATGCTGATCAAATTTGAGGTTATTATCAGTGGTCACTCCTAACAATTTAGTACAAGTGTCAGGGGAGATGACATCCCATCCCTGGACACAATATTAAATGGGCTGGGTACTGTGGTAGATTTGTTAGGTGTAAATAGCAACCATTTGTTTTTTTTGGGATTTAATATTAGGTTTTTGTTAAGAAACCAGTTTTTGGTGTATGGAAGGCATCTGGGGTTATAGAGAGGAGTTTCTGAGTATCATTGGCTGAACAGACAAGTGTTGAGTCATCAGCTTATTGTATAACTATTGTATCTTGACAGATGCTGTGGAGGTTATTGGTGAAAATTCAGAATAGAAGGGAACCTAAAATGGAACCTTGTGGGACCCCTGTGGTGATGGGCTGCAGTGTGGCTAGGTTGTTGTCTCACCAAATTGCTTGTTGTCTTCCTTGTAGATAGTTCTGAAACCAAGCTAAGGCCAAGGTCAGTAAGGGCTTGTACTAGTTTAAGATGGTTGATCATATCAAAGGCCTTTGATATGTCCAAGAATATGGCAGAAGTTAGATTACCTGTGTGTTTGTTTTGGTTGATGAGATTTGTGAAAGAGTAGGGTGGTGGTTGTGTTATGAGAAGGCCAAAATCCATGTTGGGCAGGAGAGAAAAGCTGGTTATTAAGCAGGTATGGCATAAGTTGGTGGTGTATACATTTCTTGGGTTCTCTACATAAGATCTAAAACTCATAATACTGATGCCCATAATCCTGAGACCAGATACCTGAAAGATGAGAAAACTGGAAGACCAGAAGTATGAAATTCAAAATCCCAATGTTCAGAGATGTTGAAGTAGCGCTTCTGGTGATGTGGTTTGTGAACGGATGGTGGAAGGTCAGGTAAGTATCTATGTTTTGAGTCTGTTGGTTAGGGGCTTTTATTTGTGTAAGTGTGTATTGTGACTGTGATGTGTGTGTGCGAGGGGAATGTAGGTGTGTGGTGGTGTTTTCGTGTGTTTGTCTGTGTAGTGCTTCCTTGGAGTTAGAATATTTAAGTAGGGTGGGTGTGCCCCCTACATGGGAGGTGTAGAGGGACTTGCCCCCCTGCTTGTATGTAGTGTAGGTTAGTGTGTGTTGTGTTTTGGGTGAAGGTGTGTGTATGTGTATGCGTGTGGTGTATGTTTAGTGTAGTGTTTGGAATTTTGAATTTCACACTTCTGGTCTTCCATTCTTCTCATCTTTCGAGTATTTGGTCATGTGATTATGGGCATCAGTATTATGGGGTTTTGATCTTATGCAGTGAACCCACATTTCTTAAGTATTTTAGCTAGTGGAGGCAGGATGGCTATAAGGTGATAGTTGGTGAGGTTGGTGCAGGTACCACCTTTATGGACAGGGATAATATAGGAGGTTTTCAAGATGGGTGGTACTGAGGTTTCTGAGATAGAGCTGTTTAGAAGGATGGATATAGGAAAGACAAGTTCATTGACAGCCAATTGAAGGTATTCAGCAGGTATCCCATCAGCTGCTAGAGTAGTAGGTTTAAGTCTGGATAGCAACCTTTTGACATAGTTGGTAGGGATGGGTTGAAATTGGAAGGTTATTTTGGATCCGTCTACAGGGTCTGGGTAATTAGGTGGTAGATGTGGGTTGTTTTTGAACAAGATTAGAAATAGTTTCTATGGAGTCTTTGTTAAACATGTCTGGTATATTTGTGATTTCACTAGTGGAGTTTGGAGGGTTTGCCAGGGTGGAATAGTTTATTTATTCCTGCCCGGAATTTCTTGGGGTGGTTTTGATGCTTATTTTGTAGCTGTAGGAAGTAATTCTTTTTATCTAGGAGAACTGCTTTTTTGTCTCATTTCTAAGTTTTTAGAATTGTTCTTTAGCTGCTGGAATTTTTATGGATCTCCAGAGATACCAGGCTTTGTTCCTCACTGATATCCTATTTTTAGTCTCTCTGGTAAGTCAGGGGGCTGTTTTCATTTTGAGTTTAGTGGTCTGGGCTGGAGCATGGGCATTTAGGATTTCTAGGAAAGTGTTATAGAAATGGGTTACAGCTTCTTCTAGCAGTAGTACTTTTAGTATGTTCCAGTTGGTCAAAGCTTTTTGTGTTACAGGTTGTTTGTAATATGGGGATAAGGTTAGCCTGGGTTTTGAATTTTAGTAGGAAGGTGGGTTGATGGTCACTAAGGGAGTCTGGGAGGATGCTTGCTTGGTAAGAAGTGTTGGATTATTTATTAAGATCCAGTCTAGGAGGCTCTCTGATTTTTGTATTTCCTAGTCCAGTGCTTGATTGGATGACTTGTGAGAAATTGTAGAGGTTGATATGGTTTGTAGGGATAATGGCTGAACATATGTTCCAATCTATATTAAAGTCACAGAAGACAATAGTTTCCCGGGGCAGGTTTTGACTTGCTTCTATGGCTGGGATGTTATTACCTGCTGGTATATAGCATGTGACAATTTTGAATGACTTTTTGTTGCTAAGTTTGAGTTTAGCTTGGAGGAGTTCAGTGTTATTCAGAAAGAGATTTGTGGATTAATAGTGGTGATATTTAGGGTGTTCTTATAGAGTAATGCTACCTCTTCCCCTTTTTTAGACAGTCTATCATGGCGTAGTACATGCTGTAATGGGCTTTAGCCAGGTTTCAGTCAGACATAATATATCAGGGGAGTAGGTGGATAGTAGTACATGTAATGAGTATACCTTATTGTTAATACTTTGAATATTTAAGCTCAGAATTAGTAGGCTTTTTTTATCTAGTAGAGGGTAGACTGCTAGAGGAGAATGTTGAATTAGCTATGGTAGTTTGCATAGGGTTAGGTCCTGGATTTGGGTGTATGTCTCCTACTAGGATTATTTGGTAATAATATGGAGTAAGAGTTTGGAAAGTGTAGTTAGGATGGCTATATACTTGTTTGTTGCTGGTGAGCTAGAAGTGATTGGGAGAAAATGAGTGCGTTAGATACTATCGTAGTGTGATTGTATAGGCTTGGGGGTATGTGTTGGCTGTAGTGGGGAGTGTGAGGAATATAAGTGGAGGCATGTTTTGTTGGGGTAGCATAGGTAGCATTTAGTGTGGTTTGGTAGGAGGGTGAGGTAGACGGTTAGTGTTAGGATAAATAGGACAGTGAAACTGCATGAAAGGATAGTGGTTATTCTATGATTATGTGACGGTTTCATTACTGTATGTGGGGATATGGAGGGGGATGTAATTTTGTATAGGTTAATGGAGGATAGTGAAAGAGAGTGCATAATCTGTGATTGGTTGGAGTTTTGGTGGGTGGAGAAGGCTAGTTATAAGACTAGGGGTGTGTGGGAAATGGGGGCAGGGTAGAGGAACAGAGTAAGCCTGAGCATTAGAGAGGTCAAATGGAATGGGGCAGCACTGAAATCTGCAGTAAGGATCTTCATATAAAACTTATCAGTAAGCTTGGCGAGGGTATGGTAAGACTAATACAATCTTTGTTTATTGAAATTTGACTACTGAGAAGCCAATTGCAAGATATAAATCTAGTTAAATGTGGGTACCAGCAAAGTGCAGTGGTAAGCTTTCAACTAAGGGAGGGACTAGGACACGGTTGGGTACTAAACTTAATGTTAAAGCAGTGTCAGAAAACTGGCTCCTTAGCTTAAGAAAGCTAGGTTAGGTTATACTAGGTCTTGTGGAGGAGGGGTAGGACAGAATAGACCAGAAAAAGTGGTGGGTAGCCAATAGTATGATGAAAAGGCTACTTTTCTACTTTCTATTTTACTCTACACCAGTAACAAAGCTCTAACAAGCCTATACTCTAGTAAGTATAGCATCTGGGCCATACTAATACTAAGGCTAGGTAAACAGTTTCAAAAGCACATATAGATACTGCAAATACTGTCTCCCATAAAAATACACATCTAGCTTCATTACACTTTACAAAGGTATAAATCAACATCAATATATTTTACAACTGAAGAGAAACAAATATGAAAAATAACCTTAGGTATGAACATTCTATCCAACCCGACAAGCTACACCAAGGGGATTTTAAAAATGGCTCATGTAGCTTAAGAAAGCTAGGTTAGGCTGTAATAGGTCTTGTGGGAGAGGGGGTGGACAGATTAAACCAGAAAAAGTGGTGGATAGCAAATAGTATGATTAAAAGAGCTGGCCCTGATTAGGCTGTAATTGTTCTTATGGGGAAGGGGAGGATCAGAATAGACTAGAAAAAAGTGGTGGTTGGCCAATAGTATGATGAAAAGGGCTGGCCCTGATTTCACAGATCTGCAAGTCTACAGAAACAATAAGAAAAGGCAGTCGGTACTATGACTTGCTTGTTTTGCATACCTTTCTTATTGAAATAAAATAAACCAATTTTACCAAGGAGTTATGGAGAAATTAGAAAGACAATAATTTATAAGGGAAAGGGTTTAGTAGAAATAGAAAAACAGCAGAGCTTACAAATAGTTAAAACAGCATATAAAGAGAGACTGCAGATAGAATTACAGAATGGGGGGGCAACTAATTCCTGAAGCAATCAGGAAAAACAGTAGGTACTTTGGACTTACTTGTTTTGTATACCTTTCTTTTGAAATAAAATAAAATAAAATGAAACGAAAAACACTTGTACCAGGAGTATGGGGGATTTAGAAAGACCATAATTTATTGGAGAAAGAGTTTAGTAATACTAAAGAAACAGCAGAGCTTTCAAATAGTTAAAACAGCATGCAAAGCGAGACTGCTGTTAGGAAGTACAGGATTGGGGGCGTGGTGCAAGGTAACGTCTGTGGTGGAGTGCTTTAATTAAAAAATAGACATTAAACAAGGGCAAGCAATTAATTTTGTCCAGAGGATAAAACATACTGTCTCTATATTTTGAAAATAACACTGATCCTGAGGTTGCCCAGTTCTGTTAAAGAGTACTGCAGGCAAATAGTTCAAACTTGGTTTGGCGGGGATCCAGGAAAAAGTAGATTTAAAGGAGGAGTTTCTGTATATTTTTTAAATAACACTGATCCTGACATTGCTCGGTTCTGTTAAAGAGCACTGCAGGCCAGTAGTTCAAACTTGGATTGGCAGGGATCCAGGGAAAAGTAGATTAAAAGGAGGAGCTTAGGTATGAGCACTCCATCCAATGAGACAAGCAGCTACACCAAAGGAATTTTAAAAATGGCTCCTGTCATGTAACAAGTATGTTATGCAACAAGTATACTGAAAAGTAATGGCTCTAGGATTACCACTGTGATAGTCCAGTTGTTGCACTCCTTTTTCTCTGACATTATCCTTCTCACCACACCCCTCTCTGCCCTATCATTCAACAAAGCAGCACTTCAGTTTTTAAATGTGATCTTGCACCAAGCCCCTTCAGTTTTTCTAGCATTTGCCTGTGCAGGACTGAGTCAAAGACCTTGGTGGCATCTAGGTAGAACTGCTTGCTACCATCTTAGCTGTAAAGAAACTAACAAACCAAATAAACTAAAAAAAATAAAAAAGTTAGGATGCTTAGGGTAAAAGTTCAAAAACACCAAAAATTATCACAACCACCATTAAACCACCATAACAATTTTATTTAAGCACTTTTGTTCATCACATTTCATGAACTTCATCAGACAAATTCCAAATACACCAGTAGCATTTAAATATCCCTCTAGACAGGCCATGTGACCAACATAAGTGACATCCATCACCATGTGAACTCCTCCTAAATTATAATTAATAAAAAACTACGTCAGTTAAAAACTACATTAAAACAATAAAACACATATATAAAAAAGAAACATATATATATATATATATATATATATATATATATACCTATATATATATATATATATATATATATATATATATATATATATATATATATATATATATAAATATCTAGGTAGAAAGGATGGACATGGCTGTGGTGAATACGTATTTTAAGAAGAGGGTGGAGCATAGGGTGACGTACAAGAGTGGAGGAAGATGCTCACAAGTTGATTATATACTATGTAGGAGGGCCAGTCTTAAGGAGATTGGAGACTGTAAAGTGGTGGCAGGGGAAAGTGTAGTTAAGCAGCATAGATTGGTGGTATGTAGAATGACGTTGGTGATCAAGAAGAGGAGGAGGAATGTGAAAGCTGTGCCAAGGATTAAATGGTGGAAGTTAAAAAGGGTGATTGTGAAGTGGAGTTTAGGGAAGAGTTAAGACAGGCACTGGGAGGCAGTGGAGAGTTACCGAATAGCTGGGTAACTACAGCAGAACTAGTAAGGGTGACTGCTAGAAAGGTGCTTGGTGTGACATCTGGACAGAGGAAGGAGGACAAGGAGACCTGGTGGTGGAATGAGGAAGTACAGGAGAGTATACAGAGGAAGAGGCTGGCGAAGAAGAAGTGGGATTGTCAAAGAGATGAAGAAAGTAGACATGAGTATAAGGAGATGAGGCGCATGGCAAAGAGAGAGGTGGCAAAAGCTAAGGATAGGGCATATGGAGAGTTGTACGAGAGATTGGACACTAAAGAGGGAGAAAAGGACCTGTACCGATTAGCTAGACAGAGGGACAGAGCTGGGAAAGATGTGCAGCATGTAAGGGTGATAAAGGATAGTGAGGGAAAGGTACTCACAAGAGAGGAGAGTGTGTTGAGTAGATGGAAAGAGTATTTTGAGAGGCTGATGAATGAAGAGAATGAGAGAGAGAGAAGGTTGGATGATGTGGGGATAGTGAATCAGGAAGTGAAACAGATTAGCAAGGAGGAAGTAAGGGCAGCTATGAAGAGGATGAAGAATGGAAAGGCTGTTGGCCCAGATGACATACCAATGGAAGCATGGAGGTGCTTAGGAGAAATGGCAGTGGAATTTCTAACTAGATTGTTTAATGAAATTTTGGAAAGTCAGAGGATGCCTGAGGAGTGGAGAAAAAGTGTTTTGGTGCCTATCTTTAAGAATAAGGGTGATGTGCAGAGCTGCAGTAACTACAGAGGGATAAAACTGATTAGTCACAGCTTGAAGTTATGGGAAAGAGTAGTGGAAGCAAGGTTAAGAAGGGAGGTGATGATTAGTGATCAGCAGTATGGTTTCATGCCAGGAAAGAGCACTACAGATGCAATGTTTGCTCTGAGAGTGTTGATGGAGAAATACAGAGAAGGTCAGAAGGAGTTGCACTGTGTCTTTGTAGACTTGGAGAAAGCATATGACAGGGTGCCTAGAGAAGAGTTGTGGTATTGTATGAGGAAGTCGGGAGTGGCAGAGAAGTACGTAAGAGTGGTACAGGATATGTACGAGGGTAGTGTGACAGTGGTGAGGACTGCAGTGGGAGTGACAGATCCGTTTAAGGTGGAGGTGGGATTACATCAAGGATCAGCTCTGAGTCCTTTCTTATTTGCAGTGGTGATGGACAGGTTGACAGATGAGATCAGACAGGAGGCCCGTGGACTATCATGTTTGCAGATGACATTGTGATCTGTAGTGAGAGTAGGAATCAGGTTGAGGAGACTCTGGAGAGGTGGAGATATGCTCTAGAGAGCAGAGGAATGAGGGTCAGCAGGGCTAAGACAGAATATATGTGTGTAAATGAGAGGGAGGGTAGAGGAATGGTGAGGATGCAGGGAGTAGAGTTGGTAAAGGTGGACGAGTTTAAGTACTTGGGATCAACAGTTCAGAGTAATGGTGAATGTGGAAGAGAGGTGAAGAAGAGAGTACAGGCAGGGTGGAATGGGTGGAGAAGAGTGTCAGGAGTGATTTGTGACAGACGGGTATCCGTAAGAGTGAAAGGGAAGGTCTACAAGAGTGTAGTGAGACCAGCTATGTTATATGGGTTGGAGACAGTGGCATTGACAAAAAGGCAGGAGTCAGAGCTGGATGTGGCAGAGTTAAAGATGTTAAGATTTGCAATCGGTGTGACTAGGATGGATAGGATTAGGAATCGGTATATTAGAGGGTCAGCTCATGTTGGACAGTTTGGAGACAAAGCAAGAGAGACGAGATTGCGTTGGTTTGGACATGTGCTGAGGAGGGATGATGGGTATATTGGGAAAAAGATGCTAAGGATGGAGCTGCCAGGTAAGAGGAATAGAGGAAGGCCTAAGATAAGGTTTATGGACGTGGTGAGAGAGGACATGCAGGCGGTTGGTGTGACAGAGCAAGATGCAGAGGATAGGAAGAAATGGAAAGAGATGATCCGCTGTGGCGACCCCTAACGGGAAAAGCCGAAAGAGAATAATGATGATATATATATATATATATATATAAATAATTATATGTGTATTCTGAAGCAAATACTAATCTTAGCTGTCTCCTCTGACACATCATTCATGCCTATATGACCATCCCTCACCTTTCATGGACACTTTAGTCTTTTCCATGCATGTCTTACCAAATCTAAGGTATGAGAACAGTTTCACTGAAATCTGATGTCTTCTTTCTCCCCTGCCAAGTTGTTTGAATTCCCTTGATGTTTTGAAATATCTTTAGTTGCTCTATATTCAGGTTATATGTACCACATTGAAGGTGAGGTTAAGACATATCCCTTTTTACAGTACATTCTGCATATCTGGCTCGACCGTTCTCAAAAACAAATGTATCACTTTTGTACCATTGTACTCTATTTGTAAATCACACCATAGTTTTCAATGCTCTAAAAAGCTGTATAAAAACATGCAGAAACATGTGTGTTGGAGGATATCAAAAAATGAAAATAAAATACCAGAGGTCTGTTTTATTCAAAATTTGACAGGGTCTTTCTCAACTAACAATCCAGTCAAGGATGTTACAAATGTGTTTTTGTATAAATTGAAATCAATGCAGACAGTTGTCTGTGGTAAAACAGTACCATGGAAGGTAAAGCTGCATGAACAAATATAAGAATGAAATATTTTCACATACTTCACAATGTAAAATACAGTTTGAAAAGTTGAAAACTATTCATATTGCCATGAAAGAAATGAAGGAATTCAGATTTGGTGATATTACTCCCAGATGTAGAGAGCAGCCACGGTGGTACAGCGGTAGCATTGTTACCGCACAGCAAGAGGTTCTCCTGTTCGATTCATGGCTGGAGTGCCTTCTGTGTGAAGTCTGCATGTCTTCCCCGCAGTCGAGTGGCCTTCGAAAGACATGCGTGAATGGGCGTGCCTTCGCTGAAGGTTGGGTGTTGGGCTGGCAACTTGGCACCATAAAAATCGACTGCCAATCATTAGTGGACCAGAGTTCCGCTGTGGCGACCCCTAACCAGGAAAAGCTGAAAAGACCAACAACTCAGAGATGTAGGGTACTAAAAAACTTCAGTATAACAACCAATGACTGGGAAAGGCCAGTATAACAAAAGCTTTGTCCTTAGATTCTTGATTGAAATACAGCAGTCATACTTGTTACCCAGCATGTAAGGTATTAAACCATGCTATGCTTGTCTACATCAGAGGAAGGAAATTATAAAATACTTCCATCTGAATATAAATAAAATAGCTGGCTTATTGGTTTATGTACACAACAGTGAACAATTCCTTTTCATTTAAGTGTCAACATATGAGCTGCATCTCCTAAGAAACTTGTCTTAGCACCTTAGAAATAGAGGTTTGTGTCTTGTTTCATTTTAATAGATTACTGCACCTTGGCGTTCGTGAAATTCTACTGCCAATCATAATCGGAGTTCCGCTGTGGCGACCCCTAACCGGGAAAAAGCCGAAAGACAAACAACAACAACAAAGTCCATTTCTGAAGTTAACAATTGAACTTCTCATTCTTCCAAAAGGTAAATTTTATTTCTAGGTAAAGTTACATGGAAGTAGTCTGATTATTCCAAGGGACTGTGTTTTTTCTTGATTTTATTTCTTGCTAAGAAATGCAGCTACTATATTCCTGTGCTGCCTGTTATACTGTGCATCAATAAAGATAACACTGCAGTTGTGTAAATACCAGCACAAGTGGTCTCTATCTCTTTTACAGTTCACAGTACTTTCATCCTTAGAAAATGCAGGAGATAAAAAATCTGTACCAGGTCCTACAAATGAGGCAGTAATCATACACAGTGGGAATCTTTTTAGAATATACGGGCTCAGAGCTGACCCTAAAATTACAGTTCACACAACATGAGATGGCAGCAATGCAATGCATAAACTAGCTTTTTTGCAGTTCCCTTTCATGATAGACATTTTCTTTTATGTTGCATTTTCATGGTTTTACTCTCACATATTTACAAAGCGGGTAGTGGATCTGGATTTTTATTAGTTACAAACTCATAACATAATTATCCTAATGGCTTCCTAAACATTTTTTTATTTTGTTCCATTTCCCAGCACAAAATAACAGCTGTTTCCTTTATTGATTAGTTGAAGTAAGTCTTTAAAATGAACAGTAATAGAAATGATGATCATTGTGTTTATTTAATTTTTTAAGGATACAACCACTTATTTTAAAGACTGGTTGACTGGTTGATTGTCATTAATTAATGAATCTTTTTCCAGTAGGAAACATATTGCTAGTGCCGGCTACTTTACAAGGAATATGCTGCCTGGTGTGCACTAACAGCAAGAATTCTTTCCACCATTATGAGTCACAGTGCTAAAGCACTTTTTAGGAATGCCTACCTTAATATGGGATATTTGCCCTCAGTATGCCCTGAAAGAAAACATGTTTCAGACAGTGGACTATAATAAGTGCCAGACTGTCTTGACCTGAAATGAGACAACTTAGCATTACATCAGTTGTTTACCTGTGAAGCTATTATTAAGCTTAATTGTCAGATTGCTTTTCAGATGTGATCAGCAAATGATGGTTTCCTATCCTAATGAATGGCATGATCTCTATCTAAATATATCTCAGCTACTTTAACGCATCTCTAGACTACAGAATGTTTTTAATAACAAGATAATGTAAGCAAGTGTGTGAATGCAGTTTTCAGTGAGAAACCTGCATTAATAAATAATTTCAAAACTGAATGCAAGGGTTTGTACTGCTACCATAGAAGTAAGCTGAACTTAACAAGGAGTCATAGCAATGTTTGGACTAGAATCCCAAATGACTTTACAGGTTGACCTCACTGCAAATGTTACATCCAGCTGACAAAATCTGCTTGATCCCTAAATCTATACTCTGCTTTCCCTTCTCAAAGCAACTGGTAACAGAATCTACATTCCCTCCGCATTGTAAATAAGGTGTGGTGACTGATAAAGTATTCCTTTCACAGGGTTCTGTCTGCCACCATACTAGGAAAAACAGATAAAACAATGGGTGAACAGAGGCCAGGAGAGCGCTATTTGGTTAGGCTTTAAGTAGGGACTTTCCTATAATTCCATGTTCATATAATGCCAATGAATGGAGCTTGTTTTTAAGTTTATGCCTACATATATATATATATATGGGTACACAGTGTGCTATGGCTACTTTGTTTTGGTACAAATACCGGGTTGCTATAAAAGTTACTGAATGGCAGAGACAGTTACATAGAATGCACTCTTTTCCTTCTTAATGAATGTCTCTTATTTAATGCATTTCTTAGTTGTGTTAGTAGCAGTGGTGAAGGAGCTCATTGTTTTCATTTTTTGGCCTAGTACTAGTAGGTCTTTTAAGTGGGCTGGTCAAATGACTATGACTCAGGTCTTGATGCCAAAACAGTGCAATCTGCTTAGTACAACTTTTAAATAAATAATCAACTATTCATACTTACATGCATACATACATACATACATACATATTGCAACATACTAAGTGCAATAAATGTGTACTGTGCTTTTAAGTAGAAGCATACATGCTCTGATGTTTTTCATTTCCCTTATGGATGCACAGAATAAGCTGCATTTTTTAAACAATTGCCTCCAGTACTTCCTTGGAGATATCATGTTGGTGCAGGCACTGTCAGCTTGCCAAGGACTGTTTTTCCTAATACATGTGCTGTCAAATGCATTACATTTTTGGCTGCTAATTCTGTGTGGACCTGTTACCATTGTTTCACAGAGGTGTTTTCTTGCTGCTGGTTTTGTGTGACTTCAACAAGATGTTCATTCTGTTGCTGTTTACTGATAATCCCAGTCATGAAGACTTATTGACAATGCTCACTGAGTCTAACATG
Source organism: Protopterus annectens (assembly GCF_019279795.1). Taxonomy (NCBI): domain Eukaryota; kingdom Metazoa; phylum Chordata; order Ceratodontiformes; family Protopteridae; genus Protopterus; species Protopterus annectens. The sequence continues at coordinate 488,274,176 of NC_056745.1, forward strand.
AAGGCAACTACAGCAGCAGCTGGTTGTGCTGGTTAGTCTTGCTACTAATCTCAATAATGTGTCTGTCATGAAAAAATAACCAAAAGGAATGATCTAGAATCCTACCCAGGAATGAGCAGATTGGGCAAAAATTCTGTCATCCTGGTTACAGGAGAGGCATTAAAAACGTATATGGACATGAAGGGAGCAGATTACATTAACTATGACCAGGGCCGGCCTTAGCTGAAACAGCGCCCTAGGCGAAGTACTGCTGTGGCACCCCTTAAGCCCCACCCACACCATACTTAAGGAACACCCCTATTTGAGCCACGCCCACACATGGGTCACTCCCACCAAAAGCACTCCAGTTTTCAATTTTTAAATGCATGAAAAATCATACTGTAACAGATACCTTGTAGTGTAGTTAAACTGCAAGTGCAGTCTGAGGGCTGCTTATTGACATTTGTCAACATCTATGTTTTATGCAGAGGTAAGTCTGCTGTTACTCACATGGAGGGTTGTAGCCTCAAAGGACCCTGTTTTGCACAAAAAAGTCCTAGCTCTGCACCTCCTCTTACTTCTGTTAAGTTGCAAAAAAGTACCATTTTTGACATGCATGGTCTATTTTAGACAAAAGCCATAACACCCACAAATAAGCCTACAGGTAAAATTAAGTGCAGGTTTCAGTATCTTGGAATGAGTGATAGAGTAATAAAGATAAAAATACAAGTTTAATAAATTATTGATATTGACTGTGAAAAACAATTGAACAGTTCATTTTCAGTTGTAACATTGGATAAACTATTTATTAACATTGACTAAAAAATAATTCAACAGTTCATTGTCAGGTGTGACATTGGCTTTAATGCAAAAATAGGAGGTTTAAAATGGAGGCAACCTAGAAACTCAAAAGTATGCAAAGCAAAAATAAAAAAATGCAAAACCTGGGCAAAAATAAAGCAACAAAATGGATGAAAGTAATAAAAGCATCTATTAAAAAGGCATGGATTGAGGTTTGATCCTGTGGCCTGCAGATCTTGCATCACATGTTAGTATTTTACATGTGGGAATTAGATTTTTTTAAATTACATAATATAAATATGTACATGATATTGTAAAAGATTTTGACTATGAGTAAGGGATAAAGGGCTCCTAACTGGTGCAATCTTTGTCAACCTAATAACAATACAAATGACAGCAACAGTTTCTGTGAGAAATTTTTTGCATCTTAGCACAAGCTCCTAGAAAAAAAAAACAGTGGGAGATAAAATAGAGAGGCAGGGAGAGAAACCCAGGAGGCTATGCATATAGTAAGATTGAAAAATTACAGCAGAGGACAGAAAAGATGAATAGTTATGGAGGAAATGGTGATGCAGTGGAGGCTAGGAAAAAAGTACAGATAATGATCACTTTAGAGATGAAGAATAGTTTTCAAATCAGGAATATCACTAGCTAACATAATAAAGTATGTACCTGGCTAGTCTCACACACCTTAACTATTAAAGTTAAAAAAAACTAACACAGTGCTATTCTGTACTCCAGAAATGCTGCCCAACCATGCTATCACCACCTGGTTCACTTCCCATAACCAAAATGACAGACTTGAAACTTTCATTCAGTGCCGAAATCTTTGCATCTAGCTTGACCCTTTACTTAACATCCAAAGTCATAATCAGATCACAAAAGTTAAACTCCCTTCTGAACCAGAAACATTTCCCACTTCCTCTGTCCCACAACTAGGGCTGCCTTTCTCCCCTAGGTGTAATACTGACTCTCACTTATCACATCTGCCTCAAAAAATAAATAGCATCCCTACACCTAAGCAAAGAAAACTGAACATTTGGCATATGTAACTTTAAGCCCCCCCTTTCCCCGAGCTATATTAAAATTTCTGTAAGCTATGGTAAAGCCGGCAAATAGTACTAGAAAATTACCAGTTTCCTTCATATAAACTTCTAATTGCAATAAAGCGTTTGTTCTCCAAACTCCCTACATTAAACAGCAACTATCACTTGTACTGGAGCTTGCACACGCAAACACACAAGCAAGAACTACACTGCCTCTATAGAATAGCTGTACAACAGCCATCAGGGAGCAAAAACAAGTGTGCTCCTAGCTAATAAACACTTAGGTAATGTTTTAGGGCATGGACTGGCAAACCCTAGCAACAAAGCAGAATGGTACTTCAGCACTGCCTGCAAGTCCACTTGTTTACATTTCTAAGAGAATTTCTTGCTAACGTGAACAGATTTTTCCAATATAAATGACCTATTTAAAAATATGCAACTTACACTGTTGACCAAAAAACTGAAACTGCAGCAGTACAGGTATTAATGCAAAAGCTCTTACAGTAAAGTATAACAGTTTGCCTTTCACTGGATATTTGTAAAAGTAGGAAAACAAAATCCACAATAACAAACCATCCTGGGCAAATGGTAGAAAAATATCAATAGCTTTCCTTCACACACCTCGGTCATAAATAGACTTGCCATCCAAATGCATTGCTAGCCCCTAGACCAAAACTGTAGTAAGCCTAGCCATTCCAATGGCCTAAATTATGTTCATAGGTTGGTACTAGGCTATCGGCCCTAGGGCCTATACAAGCCTAGCCAAAACAATTCCCTGGCTATTTCTTCCCACAGTATTTACTTCCCAATAAATAAGTCAAATACTTTAAAGACAAAAACATGCTTCCATCATTAGAAAGACAGTTATCACCACAGCAAGTCTAAGATCAAAATTACAACATGCTGTAAACATTAAACAGTGTCAGCAACATAAAATTAACAAAAAGGTAAAAGTGTGTGTTGGGGGGGTCTCCAATACTTAACAAATTTTCCTGGACTAGTGACCACTCTTGTGAAGTTCTTTCAAATGAAATATGGCTCCTTTCGGCCAATGTATTAAAACTAGTAAAACAAACACAGCATCTCCCTAGAATACAACATATACAGACTACCCATTATAGTCAACAAGCTTAACTAACAGAGTACAAAATTAAAATGTAAAATCTCAACATGTATCTTTCACTTAAACATCATGTGTACAAACAGTATCTGGTACTGCAATCTCACCCAGGTTAGTCTTGGCACATCCCATGTCCCACAGAAAACTCCAAATACCAAGATCATACCCCCCTTTTCCAGGTTTTCCTGCCACTTGACCTTCGACCACAAAAGAGCAGGCACAATTGCAAGCATCTCAACTTCTTTGCTTAGAATTCCGGACAAAGCCAAAAATAAGGAGGGGGAGAGCAAGTGTTACAATCGTTGTTTTTAAACGATTAAAGAATGCAGTCAGTCAGTACTGCTAAAGATTAGTTTCATAACTCACTGAATTGCATTTTGAATTCAAGTTAGTTCTATTAACAAGCAAGCTTGAATTCCAAATTCTGTTCAGTGAGAGTTATGAAACAATGTGTGATCTGCAGGAATGTATTCTTCACCTCTGGAACAACCTTCTACATGTCAAATGTACCCTTGTCAATTCCAAGGTAAACCTAGATAATCAGATGGGTAGGCTTAAATTCTCCCCAGTCTATCTTGTCAGACTGAACTTTCATGTACCCACTCATAAAAATTACAACCACCCCTCGATTATAACTCAAATAGCCATAGTTGCCTGTCATTTGAAACCTATACATTCTATATAATAAATTTACAAAACCGTATTTGTGTGTTATCTGCAAAAATCTCATCCTTCCTTTTCATGCTTTATACAAAAATATAATGCTTCCCTATTTAGAAAAAATGGTAGTTCAGCTTAGTGCAGCTGAATGAACTCCGGAGTACGCCAGCCTCAGAATTCACAGAAATAGTCTGCAATGAAAATGAAGTTACTGTAATGTGGACTAAGTTTATCAAATGGAGCAAGAATTTTGCAACATTTTTCAACAGAAACCTTTTGTTGTGTGTGTGTGTACTCCTCATGCAAACATTAAGGATGGACATAATGCTGCCCCTTAGGAGAGAAGGGAGGAGAACCAGATGAGAGAATAGACATTTTTTATTCCTCAGCTTAGTGTTTGAGGGGTGTCAGATCAGGGAGGGAGCTACAGCTCTCATTTGGGCTTCAGTCTGTAGCTGTAATGTTAAGATGGGAGCATTACATTATTTGATGTTAAGGGTGTATAGAAAAGGAAATGTTTTTAAGCTTTATGTTTCACTTTTTTTACCAGTGTGACAATTGTATTTCTGGTTATTTAGCAGGATTCATAGTATTTCAAGGGAGTTATAAAAATATAATTTCTCACTGGCTTGCATTGTAAGCCAATTACAAGTATACATTTCAGATAGCTACTATAATACAGAGGTATAATTTTTGATATCCTTTATGTACTTGTAGCATAGAATGAGTTCCATGAAAGAGTCTTGCAACACTATTGCCCTGTACCACCACATCGAAGTGTGCTAATCCTATCCCTCCCATTGGCCCTAACCCCAACTCCACACATTAGGGCAGCAACTTAAGCATTAACTGTACAACTACACAATGCACACAGGCACACAACATAACACAGACAAGCATAAATCTAAAATTATCTCCTTTCCTAAGCCGTACTCTAACCCTAACCCATGGACACCAGCATAAATAACATTAAAGCTATCTCCTCCTCTAGCCATATAACTCTAAATCTAAGCCATAACTGCTCATGCATAAACATGCTCACACACTGGGCCCTGATGCTGAAACTTTCATTATAAACCAAAGTTTTGCCATTGCCACCTACTTCCATTTAAATGTATTCAATATCCAGCATTCGACTCCTCCGCTCAACACATCTTGCACTCAGTCAGGTATAAAGTAGCCAGCAACATATCATAAAATAATAAAACATAACACATCCATTAAAAAGAACACAACATTGTGTGTGCGTCACATGCACGTCGCTTGAACTGCAGAATGCATTTAGTTGACGTTGGCGTCATGACGCACACAAGTTTCTCCTTAAAGGAGAAGCCTCTCTCACCGCCAACTAAAGTTTTTTTTTTTTTTTTTAAGCCTCCTAGCCAACCCTCAGCTGTAAGTGGGAGGGTGCTCGTGTCCCCTCCCCCTCCTTCTGCCCTCTGGTTCCAGCACCAAGAAGAGCGCAAACATTAAAATAAATAAATAACTATATAAGGCGCCCTTTACAAGGCCAGCCTGCATGGCGCCCTAGGCAGTCGCCTAGTTCGCCTATGCCTAAGGCCGGCCGTGACTATGACAAACTTAAAATGGAACTTTTGGCTAGGGCTGCTATAATCCCTGAAGTACAAGCAATAACATTTTATAACTGGACTTTCAATGATGACAAATCATTAAGAGCTCAGATAAAGGACTTAAAACTTAGTTTAATGGTATGGCTAGAACATGACAACAACAGTATATTAGACATGTTTAAAAGGGCATTGCCTAATAATGTAAGAAAATAGATATTGTAAAGTGATTCCAGTATTCTAGTAAGCTAGTCACTTTAGTAGAATGCAAAAGTAGAACAAACACAGGAACCACAAACCAGGACTCATTACAACAGGAAAAAATTCACACTTTATTCACAATGTTGAGCGCTTTCCTCCTTCTGACAAGGACTTCCTCAGAACAAGAATAATTACCACCCAGCCTTTTTATACAAGAAGACAATTAACATGTTTAATAATCAATTAAATATTCACACAAGATTTAAAAGCACACAAATAAATATGTAAAAAACTAGAAATGCATTATCTAATTGAAAGGTAGCATGTATCTCAATAAAAATATATTATAAATAATTAATAAATAATACCAACATTTAACCTAAAATGTTTTTCAGTTTTAAAATACATGAAATAGCTGTCATTTCATTAATTCCTGGATATTCAGTTGCAACTGCCACTTAAGCTCACAAATATCCAAATGAATATCTAAGGTTCTTCCTTGTATATCTTTCACTATCTGTTGAATGACTAAAAACTTAAACTTGTGATCTTTATGATCATGAATGTGTCTACTGAGGGCATTTGTGAATTTATCATGCTTAATGTCCAACAAATGTTCAGCCATCCTGTTTTTAAGCTGTCTACTGGTTTTCTCAATGTAAAACATTGGACACTGGATACACTTGGCCAAATAGACCACATTGGAGCTACAACAATTAAAATGCCCATGAATCGATATGCTCCTGTTGTTCAATCTAAATACCTCAGGAGTTTCCAATATAAAAGAGCAATAATTACATATGTTACACTTAAAATTCCCTTTCTTTCTATTAGTGTATCTATCTGTCATTTATTCGGCAGTTTCCAGAATATTTTTGAAGCATGTGTCCTTCCTATATACCAGCATGGGTGCTTTACCCACCTTATGTCCAATGTTAGAGTCAGATTGCAAAATACCCCAGTTATTTAAAATAATACCAGTTACATTTGATGTATCCAAATTGAAAGTGGTAATAAAACTTACCAAGGTTTTACCATCAAGTGAAAGATCTCTCTTCTGCTGAAAAATCTTACACCATGTCCACCTGCTAAAAGCGGATTGTAAAAACCAACCTTATGTTAGTTTACAACTTCATCAAATATATTATTTAATAGCTCAACAGGATAGCCTCTCTTTAAAAACAATTGTTTTATAAAATGCATTTCTGTAATAAAATCAACCTCCTTTGTGGTCATTCTAGCAGCTTGCACCATCTGGCCTTTTACATTAGACCTTTTTTGAAAAAAAGGGTGCCAGCTGTTGTAATCGAGGTAAGAATTTGAAAAAGTAGGCTTCCTATATATTGATGAATTTAATGTATTGCTACCTTTGTCAAAGGTCAAATCCACATCAAGGTATGAAATGTGTGAATCACTAAATGCATGAGTGAACTATAAAAAGTCCACCGTATTGTTTACATACCGAAGAAATGAGTGTAACTCTTCTGTAGTACCTGTCCAGATTACAAACAAATCATCTAGGTAACGGGTATAATACTGTATCTTGGAAACATATGGACCTTTGAATATGTATTGTTGCTCCCAGAAAGACATAACGTAATTTGCAAAAACTGGGGCACAGGCAGCCCCCATTGCAACCCTGGTTAGCTGCCTAAAATACTGCCCCTCAAAAAGATGTAATTATGCTTCAATACTATTTTCATGAGTGCTATAAATTTATTAATATCATCCTGGTCAAACCTACCAGTCTTAAGTAACTGGATTTCCAACCAGTCACAGCCAGTTGTGTGCAGAATCACTGTGAATAAATTGCACACATCTATAGTCACCATTATAGCATCCTGGTTAATCACTATTTTGTCCAATTTCTCAAGAAACTGCCAGGAATCTTTTGTAATGTATGAAAAGACCTTAAGCCCCTTCTGAAGGTGAAAATCCAGGTATTTACTTATAAAATGTGTTTTGGATCTTTTACCATCAACAATGGGCCTAAATTTTATATCATTTAGGTCGTTGTGGATATTAGGTATACCAAATATATTCGATATCATAAGGTAAGCATTGTGCATATAATTGTAGTCATCTTACCTAATCTGTTCTTGGAACAACATATCTTCCAGAAGCATATCTATTTTTTTTGTATGAGATATGTATCTTATTAAGGGAAACTTCATCATATGTTCCATCCATGAGTAATTCATACATTCCATTAAGATAATCATTTTTATCCATGATAACTACACTGCTTCCTTTATCAGGTTTCATTATACGGACAGATTTATCCATTGCCAACCCTTTTAATAATATGTCTTCAACATCAGCAAGATTACTTATATATTTATTGCCTAAATTTGTATTATAAGCTTGCCTGATCTCATTTTCACACACTTTCTCGTAGATTTTCACCAAATTATTCATAGGGGGATTGAATGTACTTGGCTTCTTAAGCCCTTTTCCATTAGCAAATGTTTCATAAGCACTGTTATGTTCATTAAACCATACTCTTAGATTCAATTTGCGTGTGAAACACTTTAAATCTATCAATGTGTTGGCTAAATTACCTCTTCTACTAGGTACAAAGGTTAAACTCTTCACTAGTAAATTGGCATGCTCAACCCCTATCATTTTGCTTGAATAGTTGTACACCTTAAAGTCATGGGCATCATTAAAAACTACTTGTGGTTCAACTATTGGTGGTATTTCTTCAACAAAATTAGTGGCTGCATCCGTGTCTGCCATTAAATAGGTGGGTATTTCATAAATGCAAAAATCACCACTGGCCAAGCTACTTAAACCCACAGAAATATCAGGATTTTTAATTCCAGCTATATCAATTGGATTCTGACCATTACTAACAACATTGTCAACTCTAGCAGCATCCTGTGTACTGTCTAAAAATTCAGCCATGTAACAATGTGCTTCAGTAGTTTCCATATCAATAGAATTCATGTCATCCACACCAGAATTATTGTGAACTGCTTGCATGTTAAACAGCGTGACATCGTCATTAAAATTACATATAAAATTGTTGCTACCAATCCCAAAAGCTTGTGTGTTGTCACAAATATCAATGAATTCTAAATTTATACTTAAGTTACCATTAAAATCTGCATCACTAACAGTTACATGATTCATCGATAAATTGGGGGCTCCTGACCATGCAGGAGATGTAATACCATCACTTGCAAGACTAAATACTAAATCAGTAGTCTCAACAGATCCATTAGATATATCTAAAAAAATCACACTGAACCCCACCAATACTATCATTGATATTTTTGTTTTTGTGGTCACTGGGCACGTAATACTGAGTACTTGGCAATCGCCACTGAGGGTAATGGTAAAATCAACTACATTACTATTAGAACACAGTGACTGGTTAATATTGCCTGTATGTAAATGGTCAACAATCAAAGAATTATGATTGCACCGACTTACATTCGGCTTTTATTGCTGACAAAGTCCAAATTCTTTAATTGTTAATTGTTCCATCGGCAACTTCTACCTCGACTCTTGGGTGTAGCTCCTTGTGCCACAAAATCTCTAGAGCCATTCCCGGAAAAATGAGGCTGCTGTTCTCTGTTTTTAAGTTGCTCTGACCTTCGTACACTTTCCTCAATGTACGCATGACTACGCTGGCCCTGTTTGGCGTTACCCTGGTTAATCATCACTTGCTTGTCATTCAGAACATTCCGTTTATTAACATTGGCCCAGGAGCCTGCAGAAAGAGGGCATGCTTTATCTTTTGCATACTCGTTAATGTCACATTTCAGTTTATTCATTTTCCTCAAAGAAATGGAGGTACAAATATTATCTACTGAAGTAAATACATTAAAATGATTATGTTTATACTGTTCAAATGTGCAATCAGCCTGTATATTTTTGTTGGACTCATCAAGGTCTTTCGAAAGTTTCTCTAATGTTTGAGTGTTATATTTAACCATAAGTTTTAACATCTCAAGTCCTGTGTGGTCAAACAGTTTATGTAATTCATTCAATAAGCTGACATTTTCTTCCACACCATTAGGGTATCGCCAAACCCGTAACCCACAAGGTATTTGCCCTAATTCAATGTTCCTTTCAAGATAGGCTGCCTCCATTTGCAATTTCTTAAAATGCAACAGATTTTTTTCAAATTCTTTTAACTTCTCTACCATGGTTAAAGATTCGGGTTGAATAGAACCACTATTTCTTCTCTCTAGCTGGAAGTCAAAATTATTGTTCTTCCAGCTCAGTGGTTCATTATTAATACCATTGTTAGTGCTGGTAGAATTAAACATATTTTCGTGATTATTCAATAAAAAAAAAAAACCTGGCTGGCTGTAAATTCACTCCCAGGCTGTTCAGCTTGCCCAGGCTGAGATGACGGTGTAGGCTGGGTTAAAGGAAAGCCAAGTCTTCCAAAAACATTAGGTGAAGCAATGATCTTGTTCATCAAACCTTTGCTTTGACTGGAATGTATAGCTAATTGTTGGTTGATCTGCTGCAGTATCTCCATAAGTTCATTGTTGGAGACTGAATTTTCCATATCGTGCGAGTCACCAAACTAAAATGCAAAAGTAGAACAAAGACAGGAACCACAAACCAGGACTCAGCACAACAGGAAAAAATCCACACTTTATTCACAATGCTTCAGAACAAGAATAATTACCCCACCCAGACTTTTTATAGATAATAGGTAATTATAGGTAATTATTCTTGATCTGAGGAAGTACTTGTAAGAAGGAGGAAAGCGCTCAACATTGTGAATAAAGTGTGAACTTTAGTAGAATGCTTTGTTAATTAATGACACAATGTTTACAATTGGTTTGTCTTTTTCCTATAATTGCAGTACTAAATTTGTCATCTTCTGTGAAATAAAGAAAGAAACAGCAAGTAATGTGCCAATTTGTTTCAAATGTGGGGAAGAGGCCATATTAGTAAATTATGCACCACTAATACTAAAATACATGCGACAAATGACGTTGTTCCTATAGAATGTGGAAAAACAGCAGCTAGACTTATTGAATAAGAATTATGGGTTCCTATTGCGTGATCAAAAATTGTAAACGACGAACGCATATTGAGTGAACCCGATTGGTCAAAATGTCAAAACATTGCACGCGTAACACGGAAATCACCATAGGGAATATTTTCCCTTTACTTCAATGCAGTGTGATCTCGGAGTAGGAATATTTAAGTAGCAGGGGTGTGGGGGGCGCAGCTTGCCCCCTGCCTTCAGCGTTTAGGTAAGTATAGTTTTGTATTTTTATTTTTTTATTATATTTTCGAAATTTCAATCATCACTCATATGGTGTTGACCATATGGTGTTCAATGTTTGAAACTTTCGAAAATATAATATAGACCCAGGAATTATATCATTCTGTTACAACTAAGCTGGTAGAGTGTATTGTATTTCTAGATGGAAAGGAATTTTAAGCTCTGCTAGACTCATGAAGCATGGTTATCATTATCAGGGGTCCCCTTATATGTAAGTATAAGATTAATAACAAACAAAATAAAATGGAGGCAATATACATTCATAATGATCGAAAAGAATATTTCCAAACACAACACAAACAAAAATTCAAACATGTCTTGGATATGGATAACTGTTGTACCTCATGGCTGTATCCCTTGATCTGACTCATGATGAAATATTCAGAAAAAATAAATCCCCATTGCAAAGCCCTGTGGGAAATGTGGAAAGAGGGAGAATTCACAGACACATTGTGGCAGGCTGACAAACTTAACACAAAAGAGGTAGAGCGTGTAAGGGAAGAAGAAGAAAAACTGAAGATAACGTTTGTTCTGAGATATACTTTGCAGTAGGAGGGCAAACACTAAGACAGAGTGAGAGTTAAAGGATAACTGAACCATAAAGAGGCTTTTACTGGTACCACAGATTAGATAGCCAAATGTGATTTTTGTTTAGAATTGCACTTTTTGGGGAACATACAGAATAAGCTGCAGTGCCAATGTTTGGGAGGAGGAAGCTATCTATACCTTCCACTTTTTGACAAGCTGCTGAAGCAAATAACACTGAATTAATGGACTTATAAAGTTACATAAACTTTAAAAAAATGTACAATGGGAAGAAGCTGTCTGGTGATTAGCTCAAATGATTCAGGCTAGTATCTATTAATGAGATGCTTCCTGTGTCCAAGGTCTAAGGTTCATGACATAACTCTTAACATCTTAGAGTGTAAATTTGGACAAAGTCATAAATAAATGGGGGACAAAGGACCAAAAATAGGGGCACTTTTTAAAAATTGCTTTTACAAACTTAGAAAGTTGATAGAATGACGGGTTTTGCATTAACATAAATTTTCTGAAGGATATGAAGTCTAAAACTTAAATAGCTATCACTATTTTCTGACTTCAACCCTCAATGATTTACTAATGATTTGTCAGAGGATTACAATTGTATGAGAAACAGACCATAAATATGAGGCAAAAATCTGGACATTCTGAGAAACTCTGTACAGTTGAGAGGTGTGGTCCATGGCATGGTTCCTTCCATGAGTAAGCATGATTAATTCCATCTTTATTTGCCCACTGTGTGACTCAGATCAAGCCACTTAACTAGACAGTGCTCCTGCATGGCCTCTGAAAAGAAATACTTGTGTTCAACAGGTGCGCTTAACAAAAATGGCACTCTAGGTTGTGTACAAAAAATGCAGAGTTAATAGAGTGGCCATGCAGATCAAGTCTCCATTTTTTCAATCATGTATGTAAGATAAAAGGAAGCTTTTCTTAACTATCTTCTTTTAATACATGGAAATGAAACCTAAACACTTGCTGGTATACTGCCTCAATTAGTACATCCATCTAGGCCTACTGATATCATTGGGGGGGGCAAGCCTTAACTAACAGTAGCATAACTAGGGTGGGGCAAGAGGGGCAAAAGCCCTAGGCACAAAGTGTTGGGGGTGAAATCAGCTGATCCAGTTTTCTTTAATATGATGCCAGCTTTCAAAAGCCGATATTGCATTTGCAGTCAAACCTGAACACTGTAGCACTTTGTTTGTGGTCTAAATTTTACAGTTTAAAAGTAAATACATTGAAAATCTTTTTTTTAAACTAAATCCTGACCACTGTAGTGTTCCATTTGGGCATATTATACATATACTCTAGCAACTGTTTTCTACATTTGTAGCAAGCAGTTTGCTACATTTTAAAAGAATATTTTTTAACTAAAACATGAGCATTGTAGTGCCCCATGCAGACAGGGTATAAACATTTGTAAATGTTTGCTACATTTGCAGCAAGCAGTTTGCTACACTTTAAAGGAAGAAATTATTTTTTAATAGGATGCTGGTTGACCCACCTATCCTTCTGCTGATTAATTGCTAAACTGTAGCTAAGAATTAGTTTTTTACTACACTTTTAATGAAATTATAGTTTGGTAGAGAACTGTATTACAATTGTTTAACAAACAGTAGTCCTCCTGCCCCTTGACACCTTTTAGAAAACAATAAAAAATGAGGATTATCTCTACTCACGGAAAGAATTGTCGCTTTCCATGTGGCTCCACAAATCATCAAACTGATCTGAATATTCTGCTCAAGAGAATGTGACGACAGGCATTCAAACTTTATTTTAGCACATTCACAAGACTTTTAAAAGTTAAATTTCAGCTTCAGTTGATTAAAACTTATTTTTGTTGTAAATGAGTGATTGCAATCATGAAAATGCAATCTACGTCATACCAATTCTTTCTTTTGACTATGTAAATTATTTTGCACCTGTTCTTTAAGTAAAGCAAGAAGGAATGTAACTGAAGTTGTTGGGAAGGATAATGACCACGATGGTCCTATTACTTACCTGTATTTTGAAATAAAAGATTATCTTTTCTATCAAGTAAGAACAAGTAGTAAATTCTACATCAGTTGTTATTTCTACAACTTTATAGGGCATAGGAAGGACCTCTGGAGATGTCAACACCATGTAAACAGCTATTCTTTGCAGTTCCATATACCCCCAGATAAATATAATAAAAGAAGAAAAAACTGAATGCTATTTTGAAGGTATGTTTCATGTACTGAGCTGTATTTATCAGCACAATTGCCGGTGGGTCATTTGCTATCTTACATGGTGCCATCTAAGAGTTATATGTCTACTAAAACTTTCCCACACACTCCACATGGTGTTTCTGGGCAACAGCTCACCATTACACCTGTTTGCTTAGACTTTCCCACAAGTCTGCAGAGTTAAATATGGAAGCAATGGATAAGAAAATAAATACCCTTATGCAGGAAATGTAGAATTTGAATTTGACTATCGCTGACTTTGTTTCCAAGTCTGAGGCAAGGATACAGGATATTGAATCAGTGATGTCAGAGCACTCAGATCAGCTTACCTCACATGACTTGGATATTATGGACTTACAGCAGCTGGTATAATTATCAAAGTCATGGACTGAGAACTGGGAAAACAGAACTGTGGACCTGGAGGATAGACGGTGCTGAAGTAAGATTTGACTGCTTGGAGTACCGGGAAGCATGGATGGAAGTGAATGTGCTTAACTAGGCCTTAACGTGTCCTTAATTCCATCTCCAGACATCACTATGGAGAGCTCACCGAGTGACAATCCCCATTCAGTGAGAAACCACCCGCTTCTTCTTATACTTGTCTGCCTCCCCAACTTTGCTATCAAGGAGGAGATTTTATGAAAGATCTGGCTCCCAGGAAAGATCATGAAAGTGAGAGGGAGTAGAGGCTACATGGAACAGAACTTCTCTCAGGAAACATGCAGAAGCAGGTAGAGTTCTGAGCTGCTATGAAGTTGGCCTGGCCTAATAAGTGGAAATACAGACTTATATATCCAGTTACATTGAAAGTGTATATGCCTGCATGTACGGTCACTTTTCACTCTCCAGTGGAAGCATTGTCTAGACTTCAGCAGTCTGCTTCAATCCCTGTGGATGAATTAGGTGGCTCCAAGACACTCAATGCAGAAAATTGACCATCTTTCTCCCTTAAATGAATGTTGGATCCTTTCTTAGTTTTTAAGCAAAGGATGCCCGAAAGTCAAAATCTGGCCCAAATGGCTGCATGTTCTATTCTCAATAACCAAACAACTGGGTGATCAGCTTTGTTCAGTACTTTGGAAACATGGACACTTGTTCTGCGCTGGCATGGCTCAGTAACTATTTATTTAGAAATTTTATTTCCAGAGATGGTGCTTTAGTTTTATGACATCATACATTTATGCTCACTTTAGTGTAAATAATCTAGATAATGTTGGGGGGGGGGTACATGTTCTTGTTTATTTACAATTCATGCACTTGCTTTTGATGTCCCATACTCAGGCAGACTTGAAGTAAATGTGCTAGTTTGTACTTCAATGGTTGACTTTGTCATCATCTGTCTTAAATAACAAATTAGGAGGTTGCTTTGTTAACATTGTAGATAGTCTGTTTTCTTTTTTAATGAAACAGTTCCTCATTATTACTTTGTTCAGACATGAAAGAGGCAGCTGTCATGGTCATAAAAGGTATGAAATAATTTACCTGGAAGCCAAAACTTGGAGTATGTGTACAGTGGATGTTGCTCTTATAAGGCTCAAAGTTGGCTTAACTTGGTATGATCTCAAAGTGGATTACCTGAAGGAATGGGCAATATTTGACTTCTCTCTTTTATTTTGGAATGCTACTGGCCTGGTAGATGAACAGAAACAATGTAAGGTACTTTCTCACATTTATACTGTAAAACCACATTTTATTTGCCTAAAGGAAACCCACCTAATGAGCTCATAAACCCTGTTATTGCTGTGGGAAATTTATAAGCAGGAGTATTTTCTATGCATGATAGCAGGTGTAAAAGAGGTACACTAATATTGATTAGAAAAGAAACCCCCTTTGAGATAACTGAGTTTAGCTGATCCCAAGGGTAGGTTTCTCCTGATTAAGGGCAGACTGTTTCATTTAGAAATAACCTATTCCCCTGGTACACCTGTCAAAGAGACTGCATATTTAATGAGGGAGTGGGTTGTTACCCAATGTGGTGCAACTCTATGGGCTGGGGACTTATGGTATTGTTTCCTAAAGAGGTGTAGGATGGCCATATGAAGCACTTTGTTCTGGTGAATGGAAAATTTCTTTAAAAAGTACTTAATTTGTTTGGAATGATAGACATTCATTTTTTCATGGGATTGCCTCCACAGACCTATACTTTCTACTTGTTTTCTTCTAAAATATTTTCAAGAGCTGATAAAATAGTGCTATTTTCAATGCAGTCCAATACCTGCAGTCACTGGATGTGTCCCCATTTCAAGTCACATATCAGTGCTGGTGAGGATTCATTTGGCCCACAGTACTAGCAGCAGGTGGAAAAGATTAAATGTTATGTTATGTAAAAAGCCTGATATAATCAAAATAGTCTATAAATTTAGTAAACAAGAAGCAGACAGGCCAAATTCAGAGGGCCAATATAATAGCATAGGCTAGGAAAACTTTAAGAATGCTCTTTATCAGTCCTTTTGTCTTCAGACCAATATTTATAAATTTCACCATCTGGACAAAATAAGGGTACTTAATGAAGTGATCTAATTGCAATATCATATAAGACAGGGTTACAATAATTTAGAACCCTTTGCAGTCTCAAAAGAGAAGCTAAATGCAGTATACTGAACAAGCCATCAATGTGTTAAGTTAAAAAAAAAACACTTTCATTCTTCTCCCTCTAATTTGAAATGTTTAACCTCATGGCTGAAGAGACAGGGAGTAGAGAGGAACCTATCGCAGATTAGGTATCACAGAACTGTGAGGATCTGCATGACACCGGTCGATATAGTTGGAGGGTTTGTTGAATATTATTCACATTTATATTCTGACAAATTTAAATTAGCCCCTACTAACTTTGATTTGGATAATTACTTCCAATCACTTAAACTAAGCACGCTCTCCCCATAGGATGCTGTAGTCCTGGTAGCTTCCATCACTGTGATAGAGGTCCTAAACACATGGTATAGTTTGGCTATTGGAATGTTCCCAGATTCAGATGGTATCTCTTAATAGGTTTATAAATGGGGGAGAGATGGATTTACACTGGTTTTTGCCATTCTGAGTAATACCTTATTGCTAGGGAGCCCTCCCCCTAATTCCAGGAAGGAATCAATAATCATGCTAATACTTGAGCTGGGTAAAGAGAATCATCCCAATCTATTTCGATTCTAAACCATGAATATAAATTGTTTATGTCTATCATTGCAGCCAGGTGGTTAATATTCTCCCTCGTTTGATACATCTAGACCAAACTAGGTTTGTGTGGGGCTGAACCACCTTTGACAACATGATTAAAACTATATTATTTGTAGAAGATTCCTCTAGATATCACTACACCTTGGTAATTGCTAACCTGAATGCTGAAAAAGCCTTTGATAGAGTGTTCTGGAATTTCACATGGAGGTTATTATCATATGGGGTTTTCTGGAGATATTTATCAAGTTTATTCAAACTCTTTATGTGGATGCAACTGCTAGATAAACACTTAACACAAATTTCTCTCATCTGTTTTCTGTTTCCTGAGACACCAGACAGGGTTGCATGCTGTTATCATTGATTTTCACTTTATACTTGGAACCTGTAGCTGAACAGTTGTGACTCTCCCCTGTAGCAGGATATATTCTACATAGGATGGAATACAAGCTGTCCCTAAATGCAGATTATTTATTAGTTTACTTGTCTCACATAGAGGAGCACATTGAAATCCTTTTTCAGGAGCTCCATTTTTTGGCCATCTATTCGGATATAAGATTAATTCTAATAAAAGTTAACTATGGCCACCAGTCAGATTTGCTAGTTAAGTACCCTTTTTAAGTGATACAGGCCCCATAATGTTCTTAGGAATCCTGCTCTCAGATTCACCCTGCAGGTGACTTTTAAGGAAACCTATACCTATAACAGAATTCTTGAGAAAATAAAGGGTTTCCTGGGTAGCTGGAAGTTTTTCTGTTTAGACATCCCTTAAAAGATAATGGGAATTGGATGGCTTGTCCAACCCAAATTCATCATGCCTTGCAGACTCTCCCAACTCCTCCTGCACCCCCCATGGAGTTCTGGAGCAGTAGTAAATCTATTTTGACACATTTTATATGGGTGGGTGAGAGGACAAGGAATAGCAGAAAACATCTTACTATCCCATCTTCTGAAGGGGGATTGGGCCTCCAGGACCTGGAATTATATGATTAGCAGTTAGTTAAAAAGTATTTGGTGATTTTATTCACCTGGACAAATAGGTCACATGGTACAACATTTAGAAGTTTCCATATCCTTCTTCTACAGAGCAATTCAACCTGATGTTGAAACAAAGACAATCTTAATTGATGGCTATTCAATGATATTGGTCTTATTGATCAAAGCAGTATAGAAAGGCTTTAAAAGAACTGACTCCACCCTATGGATTTTAGATTTGCTTCCTATTGATAACTCAAGACATGGGGGATTTGGTCTCAAAAATTCACAAGGCAATGAAAAGAGTGCAGGGTGATGCAACTATGAGAGCAACTCTTGGATGGTGATTCTGTTGAAAACTGGGATTCTTTTATCTCTAAATATGGAATGACTAATAGATGTCTAGAGCTTCACAACAGCTTGGTCAATAAGATAAGGCCCCTAATGTTAGCCTCCTTCTCAAGTATAGATAGGCCTTATTGGGTGTCATGGAAAAGTGACATTGACCAAGGAGGGTATAATGTCAAAGGCATGATAGGACAACTAAATAGACTACAGATCAACCATAGTAGTGCTGCACTTAATAAAATTCACTGAGAAAAACAATTGCACTTTCAAATGAGAAAAGACCCATGGGGGAAAATAAGGCCTGTGGGGGAAAATGCTATTACATTACAGGTATGCTTCAAGGTCAAGAAAATTTAGATTCTTTGGTTGGCAGTGCCTATTTATATATTTTATGCTCCTTCCAAGCTACATAGAATGTACTACAATGTTTCTTCTGAGTGTTGGCATTGTAATGGTGGGAACATTGGAAACTAGTCCTATTTTTTAGGGGTGCTCTCTTGTTATGGAAATTTTAGACATAATTACCTTCAAGAGTGGAACTCCATTTAGGTTGCTGAGCATATTGTTAATCATTGCAAAGAAATAGAAAACAACTCTATAACCACATCTGTTTGACATTTATAGGGAAATGGAGCAGGTATATTTGCTTGAATTAAACCCATTGGATGAATGTTTGAAAGAAAAAAACAAAGAAAAGTGCAAGCTTTGAACAGTGACTTTTGATTAAATAGTGACATTTGGTAATCCTATTTATTGTTACCCAATTGTTTGTTGTATCATTTTTACTTACTTTTACTACTCCTGCAACTTTCTTCCTGCCTGCAATAAAGGCTCTTGAAGTTATTGGATATCTGTATTATATTTAATGTTTGACAGTGTTGGTGCACTTGTCAATCATATTAGTTTTAGTTATGCTTTGTGCTCAAAGTGTGCACATTAAATGTTAATAAAAATAAGTTTGGGTAAAAAAAATAAAAGCAAAAACTTTATAGAGCATTCTGGTGAAGATAACCCATAGTCACATATAAGGAAGTTTCAAGTGGATGGACGGAACTAAGGCAAGACTGCTAGTCAGATTGTATTAGCCAGGTATAATAAAGGAGGTGCATACTGCATAAAGCACTCTATTTATTTATTATTTACATCAGTTAAGTCAATGCTTTAAAATCAAACAATTAAAGACCCATGTCTACCATCTACAAAATGTCCTATTGACAGAGAGGTTCAATAACACACTGAAGTTCAGAATAAGGAAAGTTATTGATGTAGATATACAAAAAAAACAAAAAAAAAACTGAGACCAGTTGTAACTCTACTCACTGCTTGAAATTAGACAGGCTTCAGCTGGGTTTACTCCAGTATGAAATTTTATATAGTGGGCATCCCAAAGTACTGCTGGACATTGCAAAGTACAATTTGGAAAGGGGAAGGCATCATTTAAAACTGTGAAAGAAAACTGCTAGTTTACAGAAGAATTCATTGGTGAAGTTGCAAGCTAAAATTTGTAGAAGAAAGACTTGAGGGTCTCTACACGAAGTGCAGTTAGAGAAATGCATTGAAATAGAAGGCTCCATGTACAGACATGCTGAAATGGATGATGGATGAAGCTGATAGAGGAGTAAGAATGGCCATAGGATAGTAACTCACAAAATATTGTAAAACCAGAGAACAACTAGCCATGAATGGCAATGGGTGCTGGTTATGTTTTTGCCACTAACTAGAAAACCTTTTCCATTTGCTAATATACAATTTTCTAGTAGCAGACGTTTTTGCCTCCATTAGTACCTACTGCACATCCTCAGTAAACAGGCCTCTAAATGGAATTGTTGAAGTTGATTGATGTCAGGGTGCATCAAATACTCTTGTTCTTGTGAAGGGGTGACTTAAGGATACTTGTCCCCATAAAGTGATTTCCCTTCTGACAAACCTCATCATTTGGATCTGAATGAAGAGACAAGAGGTGTTGGTGCTGGGTCCAAAGAGAGTTTAGATACCACTGTAGCGTTCTTATGTGGAGTATTGCCAGGGTTAATCATAAGAATTGTAGAAATCATGAGACCCAAAATCCTGAGGCATTCCCTTGCAGTGACCAAAGTCTGAGTGGAAAACCCTAGAAATAGGTCTGGATATAGATCTATATTTTCCTGTGGAAGAAATGCTCTTTGAACTGTGGTGGCTAGTTGACATCCCAGAAACACCATTCTGTGAGAAGGAGTCAAGAAAGACTTCTGAACGTTTTCTTGGAATCCCAGCTTGTGAAATAAATCTGTCTCACTCAAGTGAGAGATTCCCCGCACTGTGAAAAGAACTCTGCGAAGATAAGTAAGTCATTTAAATATGGAAAATGTGGATACCCTGCAGCCTGTTGTAAACTACAGCTGGAGCTAGACACTTTGTCAACACTCTTGGTGCAGTCGATAGTCCAAACTGTAAGGTAGAGAGCTGATAATGTGAACCAGATACACAGAACATAAGGAAACACCTGAAGTCTGGATGAATAGGAATGTGGTATTAAGCATCTTTTAAATCTAATGTTACAAGGAAAGTTGAATGTGGAAGAAGATGTAAAAGGTTATGAAATGACATAATTTTGAATTTGGGCACTATCACACAAAGGTTTAGGAATGAAATATCCAAAACTAGTCTCCAAGCATGAAAAACATTTTTCAATAAATCCCCTTTCCTGTATGGGAAAGGGGAACAAGTTCTACCACTCCCTGGGACATTATGTGATAAAGGACAGGTGAAAATAAAAGAGTGTAGCCTGGAATCTCCTCCCAATGCTGTCTGTAACCTTGATGAATGATCTTCCGAACCAATTTGTCTGAAAACTATCTGTAACCAAAGAAAAAAATGGAGATTCATCCTTTCTGGAAGAGAAAAAGGGCTGCCAGGGAAGGAGGGGGTGATCAAAGTCTCTTAAACAGTCATTCTGACTTATTGGACTGTCATTGGCTTTGGGACATTCCAGAATTCTTCTTGGAACCCCCTTGCCATTTCTTCTTAAATGTCTGTTTATCTGTATTTTGTTGAGACTGTTCATTTTGTTTCTTCCCAAAATTTGATGAAGAGTTACAGAATCCCTTGGAAAACTTGGAAAAGGAGGGATGAAAAATCTTATAGATTCTATGTATAAGCTTACCCCTTTCATCACACATTTTGATAACCTCTACAACAGATGGGCCAAAAATTAAGCTCTTTCCAAAGGACAATTTAAAATCTAATTTTTAACATAATCTGGGATGTTTTGAAAACACAGCCATGCGAACCTTCTCAAAACAGAGCCAGCAGCCATAGCCCTGAAAGAAGCATTGACAGAGTCATGCACAAACTGTATACAATAATTAGTGACTTGAGCAATAGAAGAAATTAAACTTAAAGCAAATTTTTCTTCACAAGAAGAAGCTGCGTGTAAAACATTCCTCATACTTTTACAATGTCAGAACAAACCTTAGCATATGAGTTGACAATTCAAAATGCTGAAAATTAAGGTTGCAGAAGTGTACACGTTTTTCCCATACTTATCAATAATCTTCCAATCTTTATCAGAGAGCGTAGAATTGGATTTAACTAAGGGTTTAGTTGCTAGATCTGGGTTGGGAAGAGTGTATAAAAGCTTAAAAGAGTGAGGGACTTTATACCTCCTATCTGCCTTTTCATAGGCATTTGGCTGATTGTCAGGAAAACTGCAGGCAGTAACACACACATCCTCCAAGGATAAGAGAATTGAAGGAATAGGTGCAGATTCTGGAAATTCCTTCTCTAACAGTTCATAGTATTTTATGAGGGATTGAGAAACCTCTGTGTTCTTCCACTGAAAACACTGGCACATTCTATAAGTAGTCTCGAGAAACTGACCCCCCCCCCCAAAGGGAGAGTCAGAAACTGTGCTCTCCTCTGAGTGGGAATCACAAATCTGAGGGGAAAAAACTGTATCTGTCCCTACATCCTCCTGCCCAGATTCAGAATCCTGAATCTGATCAGGAAAGGAGATATCCCTCTTTCTTTTACTAGAGGCTACTTTACAAGAAGGATCAATAGCCTGAATTAAACCCTGCGCAAAACCCAGTAAACTAACCATGTCTAAGGATACATGCTTAGGTTTCTGTTCCTTTATGATGTTATTATTGGCAGCAGCAGCTTCCACAGGTATGGGCACAACATTTTGACATAACAGGAAAGTCTTCCCTGTTCCCTCTCCTAGAACAAAAAGAATGGCTTTCCCTTGCCTACTGAGGGAACCCCAACAGCTGCATAGGACATGGCTAACTCCTCATCCATAGTGGTTGTAGGTGCTACACCAGAGGGATCTGGAGTAAAAGCTGAGTTGTCTGAGGTACAACTAATGGCCCCAGCAGAGTCATTCACATACAGCTGAGGCAAATTGCTAGCTTGCAGTGATGGCAAAGGCTGTTTGCTTAACTTTTTCTTTTTGTAGGTGGAAGAAGGACTTAACTGTGGCACAAATGATTGTTCCATGGTCAAGCTGCAAATGGTGCCTCATCCTGTGGAAAGCAAGCAGTAGATGACTATAAAAAACAAAAGTCTTTAAAAGTTACTTTGCTCAAAAACAAGCACAGTAGAAAGTAGCACTTTGCCAGCCCCACAATGTAAAATAAACACAATATATCCACATAAAAATGATTTATAGTTACTATAATCAACTTTTAAAGTGATACAAAAAAGGCTCCCATTTAATAGTACTGTACAGTCTCATGATAGTTCATTAATAAACAAACTTATAGCTTTAAGATAACTTTCCAGAAGAGGAAAACAATAATAATAAAGAAAAAAAAAATAATGGAGAGCATTTTCCCCAATCGGATCTTAACCGCCCAGCAAAGGAAGAGCACAAAGTGGCTGTCAATCATCAAAAGCCTCAGATGAGCATATCCTTCAGTGGCAGTAAAGTTCTGAAGGGCTTGGTGCTCAGACTTGTCTTAGTCACCTTAACTCAAGCTGCTAGACAGTTTGAGTGAATTGAAGGTGCTTTGAAGCTTTGGAAGCTGGTAGGCTGTTATATCTGTGGCAGGACTTAACCCATATACGAGGGGGGATGCTAAAAAGTTCCAAGCCCAACTTAGAAGGGAATGACATGGAGCCATGAAACTTACAAGTTATTCAACATATTCTCTTCAAAGTTGAACACACTTGGGATATCATGTCTGAAGTTTCTGTAACCCCCCCAAAAAAGTCTGAAGTCTGGTCACTGAAATACTGCTCCACTGCTGCAATTGCCTCCAAATCACTCGAAAATTGCTACCCTTTTAAACTCTTTTTAAGGTTTGGAAACAGGAAATAGTCAGATGGAGCAAGATCTGTTGAGTAGAGTGAGTGCTCTATGCACTCTAACCCCAGTTTTGTCAAAATATCCATTGTTTTGCCAGCCTTGTGAACAGGTCCATTGTCTTGCAAAAAGAGAACTCCTTTCTGAAGCTTCCCTCTCCTTTTTTCTTTCAATGCCTTCTTTAATCAACACAGCAAGTTACAGTAGTATTGTGCATTAACTGTTTGGTCCCTTGGAAAATATTGATTACAACACCTTCCTGACCCAAAACACTGTGGCCATGACCTTTCTTGCTGACTTTTGGGTCTTGAAGTTCTTTGGCCTTGGTGAACCTGAGTGCTGCCATTGCATGGACTGTTGTTTTGTCTTAGGGTCATAGTAGTGTAACCATGTTTCATCAACAGTAACTAGTCATTCCAAAAAATTGGCACCAGCTCAACAAAAATGCCTCAAAATCAACTTGGAAATGTCCCCTCGATGTCCTTTCTCATTGGCATTCAAACATTTGGGCATCCACTTGGCTGACAGCTTCTGCATACCCAGCTACTCATGGATTATAAACCCAACACATTCCCTGGATATCTGTAGTGTCTTGGCAATTGTTTTATCTGATATTCGCCAATCTGCCAAAATCAGGTCATAGACATGGTCAGTAATTTCAGGAGTTGACACCGTTTGAGGCTTCCTTGCTGCATCTTCAGTCTTGAAATCTCCATGCTGAAAGTTTGTACACCATTTCTTCACAGATGAACAAGAAGGGCACTTATCACTCAATGTTTGCATCATGCATTTATGGATCTTCTTTGGAGTTTTTTTTCTGCAGGAATAGGAACTTTATGATGGCTTGGATTTCCACACTTGAAAATTTCACACTTTTTGTTGACATAGTTCAGTCAATGATCAGAAACAATGTCAAAACATAGTGTTACAATTCTGCAAATTGGCACTTTTCAAGATGAAATAACCCTCTTCTCAGCTACAGAGGCAAAATAATGCTCAGAATTTAGAAAGTTGGTCGAGCTTAGAACTTTTCAGCACCTCCTATTAGCTGAGGCTACTGTGGCAGTGATCAGTATAAAGAACATTAACAATTTCAGTTTTTCAAGTACAAACAGCCTAGGAGATTATAACAAATAGCAAACAGGGTAAAGTGCCACAACAAATTGAACATGCAATATCAGAAAACCCACGGAAATAGAATAACTCCAGAGGTGGATTCCAGCAACAGAAAACTTACTCTGGAGGCAATAGTAATACACCACATTAATGGACTCTGACAAGGATCTGGGAACTGATTCATTTGATGTCCTTTCAGTCACCACTACAACAGAGAATGTTCTTGGAATAAAAGTAGAAGATGAACACATTTGGACAATTGTTTTGACTCAGGTACTGTTATTAACATAGCTGAAGAGTTTTTGGGTTTAATTATAGTCACGTGACATTCCTGCCAAGAACCCAATTATTCATACAATATTCTGAATACCCAAGGTGCATAAAGATATTTATAATCCATCTTTATAATCAATTATTGATGCAAGAATTCAAAATCAGTGTTCCTTTCTAGATTTATTGATTGTAGTTTGAAGGATATCTATGTTCTAAAGGACTGTTGGCACTTTTTGGAAAAAGGTGAGGGACCTAAAACTGGGGGGGGGGGCATTATTTGTTGTATATCTGATACTAAATACATTTTTTGGTCATAGCCCACAACAGAGGTCTGAATTGGTTCAATGTATGCTTAGTTTTGTTTGTCAAGCTTACTACAGGTTAACAATATGGTGTGTAGGTGCTGAAAATACCAAAACCAAAGAGAAACACACCAAAAGGACCGTGGAATACTTCATTTAATATAATAAAAACCAGTGCAGAGTACAAAATTCATAATGTTGAGTGCTTTCATCAAAAATTTGACTTTATCAGAACAACCAGACCATTTTCACTGAACATTTAAATACTCTCTATCTAAACAAGCACTTAATCAACCCATCAATAAAACAATAAATCAATTAACTCAAATCCTGTTTAAAAAGACAGAAATAATTCAAAACGCTATTAAAAAACTTTTTGCAAAATATTACACATTTAAAATATATATATTGTATGTTAATATACCACCATCCTACCATTAAATATTTCATCTGAATCAAACTTTTACTTTTTCATTACGGAACATTTGGCATTAAAAAAAAAAAAAAAAAAAAAAAATATATATATATATATATATATATATATATATATATATATATATATATATATATTTATATATGTGTGTGTGTGTTTCTATATATAATAAAATTATGAATAATATTGCTATATTAAATAGTAGCAGCATGTTATTTCATGTTATGCTTGAAATATTTTAAGTAATCTTATTAGCTTTTTCCTTTAGCACTGGATAAATGGATAAATGGTCATTTAATCCTGGGGGGAAACTGACAGCCAACCTGAGCTGACACATTAATTATTTTTTACACAGATAATTCTTCCAGTCTCCCCCCTCACATCAATATTAATCACATCCACAATTCCAAACTTAAAACCTGTGTATCCCACACAGTCCCCACTATGTCTATACAGAGCATTTGTCTCCTTCTTATTTTTTATTTCATATAAATGCTCATAAATCCTACACTTGAGAGCCCTCTCCGTTTTTCCAATATAAAACCCTGAGCAGGTGTTACATAATGCAATATAAACTATTCTGTTTGTGTAACAATTCCCTTTTTTAAGGTGTAAAACACTACCTATCATATTGCTCAGTGTTACAGATGGAACCTGTAAAATATATCCACATTGAGAACACCGTCCACATGGCTTTGTGTTTTCCTCAGTATTGAAATTGACTCACCTTACACTTCTCTAAATTTAACTTAATATTATTGCCAACTTTTGTGGAAAAATAGCTTTCTCACCTACCTTCCTATATATTTCACTGTTGATTTTAAAAATTCCTCAATTTTTATGTAAGATTTGTTTAATTCTATTAGACAGGGGGCTACGTTGAATAATGCATGCTGACTAAAGTTGTTGATCTCTATACTGAAAGGGGTGTCAGTTGTCGGTTCACTTAATAGCATTTTCTAAACCGTGGCCAAATCCGTCTTTCCTAAGCCCTATTCTGACATCCCCATAACTTAAAAGAAGTTTATATTTTTCCCCCATGCATCAAAAATATATTTCATGATAGGTTCAACTATATGAGGTAGGTATCCTCTTTCAAAAAACATAGTCGTCAATAATTCAAGTCCTGTTATTACATCTTCCCTCTCTGAGGTCATTCTGGCCACTCTGATGGCCTGACCTTTCACTATGCTTTTTTTTTTTTTTTTTTGAGGGTGGTGGCTATGATAATGTAAATAACCATTACAGAAAGTGGGGTTGCGATACACATTAGATTTAAAACCACCAGGAATCTTAGAAACCTTCATGTCCAAGTAACTAATTTCTGAATTCTGAATCTCATAGGTGAACCTTAAGAAATTAGTACTGTTATTTAAGTATTCAATGAACTGTAAAATATCCTCCTGTCTCCCCTTCTACAAGATAAAAATATCATCCAGAAATCTCAAATATGTAACTATATCCTTCTGTAATCTACTATTGCAGACATATTGTACTTCCCACCCCAACAAAACCAAACTGGCATATAAGGGGGCGCATGCTGCTCCCATGGCAACTCCTCTTGTTTGCTGATAGTACTCACCCTCAAAAAATATATAGTTGTTATCTAGGACATGTGCCATAATTTCACAAACATGTTGAAGTTGTCCAGGGTCCAAATTCAAGCATGTTATTAAAATGTTTCAAAAAATTCCATCTCCTCCACTCTGGGTGTACAAGTAAATAGATCCTGGAAATCAATGGTTAAAAATATGAATTCTTCAGACCAAAGCTCCTGCTTTAATTGTCCCTGAAAATCCCAAGAATCTTTTAGAATGTGCGGTATACCCTCTAAAACATGCTGGCAGGTTTTATCTACAAACACTGTCAAATTGTGTGTTTTAGACCCACAAGCCGCCACAATGGATCTAAAAGGTGGAGAAACTATACTCTTATGGATTTTCGGTATACTGAAAAAAACAGGAATCTTGGGATGGGTATTAATCAAAAAACTGTATACTTCTAAAGGAATTATGTTCCAATAGATATTCCTCAAGGTAGCTTATCTATCCCCTGGTATGCAATATTTATTTGGTTTCTAGAAAGTTGGAGAAAATTCTGTTTATCAAATAAAATATCTTGCATGATGTTAATGTAATCATCAGTATTGTAGACAACAACACCCCCTCCTTTATCTGGGGCCATAATCCTGAGGGTCCTATCACCTCTCAATTCTTTCATTAACTTTCTTTCTTATGTATTCAAATTAGAAAAAAAATGTTTTCCTCTGCCCATAAATCATAAATTTCTTCTTTTACTACTTTTTCAAAAGTATTTACTAGGGGATGCAAAGGTGGATTATACATACTATTTTTCCTTATACCATCTTTTTTATATGAAGCTATAGGGAAATTATGGATCTCAGGAAACAACACCTGAAAATGTAATTTTCTAGTGTATAAATGTATATCCACCATAACTTCAGCTAAATCTGGTATTTGGGCTGGGACAAATTTAAACCCCTTGGAAAAAAGGATGAAAAATTCCTCCTTGATCTCTTTAGACGTATAATTATAGATGTTGAAACCACAAAATGAATGAACTATTTGGGACTCTTCCACACTCAATAATATGCTCTGCCCCTCCACCGGTTGCCAAATCCTTTCCACTGACTTCCCTGGTTGTAAAATCTTTCCATTCCGCACTGTAGGGAGATGCCGATTCCCCATGGTCGATATTTCAAATGTCAGTCATATGGTCTCAGCCATATGAATGTCGACATTGTGAAATGTCGACCATTCGAAGGGGACCCATATATATATATATATATATATATATATATATATATATATATATATATATATATATGCACACATACACACACACACACACACACATATGGGTCTACTTCAAAATATTGAAATTTTATAATGTTGAAATTCAAAACACTGAGACCAAAACATCGAAATCCAAAAAACACTGAAAATCCAAAACAATGAAAACTCAGAACATTGAAAGTGTGCTTCATAACATCGAAAACTGCAACACACATGTAAATAACATCCCCTCCACCTATAACAGCACCTAACTAACAAACACACTTTCTACTACGCTTCCCCAGGGAGGCAGGCCCCCTGCAACCCCCAAGTGGGGGGCTCTGCCCCCCACACCCCCCGTAAATTAAATATACCAACTCCAAGATCACACTACAGTGGAAAAAAGTTAATTTCCTAACGTCACTGTATCACAATCACCATACACTGAGGTTAGGAAATTAACTTTTATCACTGCGGTATGATCTTGGAGTTGGTCTATTTAATTTACTGGAGTGTGTGGGGTGCAGAGCTCCCCACATGGGGAGTGCAGGGAGGCTTGCCCCCCTGCAGAAACATAGTAGAAAGTGTGTTTGTTAGTTGGGTGTTGTTATAGGTGGAGGGGATCTTATTTACATGTGCGATGCAGTTTTCAATGTTATTCAGTGTTCTGAAGTCTGAAGTTTCATTGTTTTGGGTTTTCAGTGTTTTGAATTTTTGATGTTATGGTCTCAATGTTATGAATTTCAATGTTATGAGATTTCAATGCTTTGAAGTAGACATATAAATATATATATATATATATATATATATATATATATATATATATATATACACACACACATACATCTAGCGAGAGAGAGAGAGATTTTGTATAGTTGTTTGTAGAGTGAATATTCGCAGTGTGCGATGGATCCCAGCAAAGTAATGACACAGTCACAGCCTACACTTTTTACAGCACGATTTATAAGGCAAATAGATATTTATACATAATGACACGAATGTATAATTCATGCTTACTTAACCTCCACATTTGGATTACAGTGAGCTTATGACATCATCTAAGTGGTTAACTTTTACATAGTTGTGTACTTGTTTTAGAAAAGAAATACAACTTCATTCTATTCTGATTGATGTCACACCAATGTAAAGACACATTAGTTACATGAAATCTGCCATCTCTGTGCTGTCAAATGGGAAAATACATACCTAATCCAGTGAGTGTTGAACCCACACTGTTAATACTAAACCCCACTAAGGACTACAGCCCTACTTGTTGAGCCAAGTAAGTTAAATCACTTGAAGGGTCTGATTGCACACATTTACATGTGACTGCTTTTATTGACACTCTGCCCACATTTAATACAGCCAGTAAAGAATATATGTAAAATCTGTTAGATTTTATGAATATAAGGCTGAAATTACTTCTGTTGTAAATATGCTGAAAGAAAAAGCTTGCTTAAATGCAGAAACGGAGTTTAGTAATATGTGATCAGCAGTCATACTAAATGACCATGGCTTGGAAAATAAGGAACCTGCTGAATGGACATTTTTCCCTTACAGACTTAAAAGCAGGATGTATGCAAGAGCAAAAATGCTAAATCTGCTTTTAAAGAATGGACAATGACACTGTGACAATGTGTTTCCTCAAAAATATGTTTTTCTGCATGGAAAACAGGACATGTTTATCAGCATTGGCAAAAGAACAGATGTTCTTATACAAATATCCAAATAGAATACAGAATGTTCACACTGTCAAAACAATGTGTTTCCTCAAAAACATGTTTTTTCTGCATGGACAACAGGACACTGTTATCAGCATTGGCAAAAGAACAGATGTTCTTGTACAAAGATCCAAATAGAATATAGGATGTTCACACTGTCAGAAAAGCTGGTCTCTTACAAGACATTGTTAAACAAGGAAGCTTAGTATTGTTTCTACAGGATGAGCAATTCTCCAAAATAGAATATCAAGAGGAAATGTATATGTTTATAGGTTCATAGGTTCATAGGTTCATACTAGGCTATCTGCCCTAGGGCATTTATAAGCCTAGCCAGAGTGTGTTTGGCTTTCGCCACCCGTTTTAAATTAATTTTGCTATGCCTTTTTTGAGGTTAGTATACTGTGCCTCTGTCTAACAGTGACACAGAAGTGATAGCCGGGGTAAACCTACGATCTCCCATCCACTCATCAAGATTCCTCTTGAAGAGAGTCAATGTGGGAATCTGCCTAACCTGGACTGGGATTTTATTCCAGAGTGAAGGGAGCCTCTGGGTTATGAATCTGTCCCTCCAGCATGTCCTATTTATTTCAGTGCTGAGGTTCAAGTCTCTCGACGCCGTAGCTCGATGGGATTTGGATTTTCTGAGGTGCAGCATGTCCATTAATTCCGGGTTGGACATGGCTTTATACGTCAGGCACAGATCGTCTCTGAGCAGGCGGTATGCCACTGAGTAGACCTGGAGTTTCTTTAACCGGGCAGCATATGGCATCTGTTTGAGCCCTTTGATCCTCTTGGTGAGGTACTTTTGGGGTCTTTCCAGTTGCTGCAGTTGTCTGGCAAGGTACATCCCAAAAGGGGCATTGTACTCAATTATGGGCCTGATGAGGGATGAGTAAAGAGGTACGATGACCTCCCCTGATCTAGATGTGAATCCCTTCATGATTAGGTGGGCTATATAAAATGTTTTTCTAACCACTTTGGCCACGTGGTTGTCAAATGAGAGATTGCTATCAACTTGGGTCCCCAGGTCTCTAATTACTTCTTCTGTACTTAATGGATTACCACCTATGTGGTAATTTGTGGGCACTTTGTTTTTGCCAAAGGGGATGACTATACACTTTTTGGCATTTAGCTTGAGGCCATGGCTCTGGCACCAGTTGTCTGTTTCTATGAGGCCCTTTTGGAGGATGCTTGTGTCGGCTGGAGAGTTGATTATGGTGCCCAGTTTGCAGTCATCTGCAAACTTGGTCAGCCACAGTCCTTCTGTGTTGGCCTGTACCGCCGAGAAATATATAACGAACAAGAGAGAGGTCCCAGGACTGAGCCTTGTGGGACACCACTTGTAACTGGTTTGGAGTCTGACATGGCTCCAGCAATTCTAACCATGTGGGTTCTGTCCTTGAGCCAGTTTGCAACCCATCTAGTGACATAGGGGTTTATATTTAAGCTGGTGAGCTTATCTATAATGCCCGAGTGGGGTATTGTATCGAAAGCTTTTGCGAGGTCCAGGTAGGCTGTGTGGACCACCTTCCCCTCGTCAATGGCCTTGGTGACTGTTTCAAAGAAATTGACCAGGTTTAAGAGGCCCTTAACAAAGCCAAACTGGGTAGGATCCAGTGTCTGTAGGTCCCCAATATCTTTATTTATAAGGTCCATGATGATCCTTTCCATAGCTTTGCAGACCAAGCTAGTCAGGCTTATGGGGCGATAGTTTCCAGGATCCGTTGAGGCACCATCTTTGTGGAGAGGGACCACTGTTGCTGTACACCACTCTTTGGGTACATATCCTGTAGTAAGGCTAAGATTGAACAGTAGTTTTATGTTTGGGTTTAGCTCTTCTTGGAGTTCATGTAGGACGCAGCCCGGGACACCATCTGGTCCCATTGATGCTGTGTTTTTTGCTTTGGAGAGGGCGGCTCTTACCTGAGCATCTGAGATGTCAGGGGGGGCAGCACTCTGTTGGGATAGATATTTGCCCTTTTGGTGGGGAGAGGGGGGGGAGAAGTTTGCACTGAACCTGTCAGCTAGGATGTTGGCAATGTCTGTGGGCTCGGTGTATTTTTTGTCATTTTGGACTATTTCTGAGCATATCTGGGAATTCCCACCCAGGTTCCTAACATAACTAAAGAAAGCCTTGTGATTATCCTTAGTGTCCTGTGCAATTTGTCTCTCGAAGCTGGCCTTAGATGATTTTATGAGTGCCCGTAGTTTTTTGCTAATACTGATCAGAGATGCCTTCCCTTTTTGGGATTTTGCTCTGTCATGTAGTAGCTTCCTCCTTCTATTGTATAGTTTGTTTATGGCTGGGGTCCACTAGACAGGACGTCTGCCTTTGGAGGATTGGGTCTTGATTTTATTTGGGATTGCATGATCCATGCATTCCTGAAGGTGTTCATAGAATGCGTTTATAAAGGATTCTGCGGTCTGGGCCGTATTTTCCACAGGCCCGGGAGCTTTGAAGGATTTCACCTCGGTTTTGAGGCGTGTGAAATTTGCTTTAGAAAATTTTTTCACTGTGGTTTTCTGGGCAGGGGGTGGGATCGGGATGTGAATATCCAGTGAGATTAGTTTATGGTCTGATCTTACCAGTGAGGGATACACTTCTGGTCTGGAGCATATTGTCCCCATGTTGGTGATGATCAGGTCCAGTATGTTTTCCCCTCTTGTGGGAGTGGTAACAAGTTGTTCCATAGCATTTGAGTTTATAAATTCTAGGAACCTTTGGGCTAGGGTGTTGGAGCTAGAGTAATGCTCCCAGTCTATGTTTGGGTAGTTGAAGTCGCCCAATATAATGGTGTTTGGAGAGACCTTCATATTTTCCAGTATTCTAAGGAAGGCCAAGTGGGGTTCCTGTGTTTGGGAGGGTGGTCTGTAGCAGGCTATAAACTGGAAGGCAGTTTTACCCACAGTTAGTTACACATGGATAGTCTCTGATGCTTCGTGCTGTGCCACCAACCTGGAGGTGTGGGTATCTTTGATGAATATCGATACTCCCCCTCCTTTTGTGGTTCAGTCCAAGTTTTGGATGACTAAAAGTGTATATAAAGAGCTATATAAATCCAGTTATGTTAGAGGTATGGTAGGGACTCATTTGTCCTGAGGTAAATGTTATATCTCTCACATCATCTGTACTATATGAGAAGTAAAGTTGGAACAGTACTTTTAAGCTGCAACGTTGGTCCGTTTGGTTTATTATAAAAAGTTATTTGTTACTGCTCTCTAAAGTTGATGCTGCAAAGTATATTCTCTCATCAGTGTATATTCTGCAAGTTTCTGTATGCAACAGACTGTGAATGCAAATATAACCAGACTTTGAATTTTAGCAGAATCCAGCCAGCAAGACTGAGTGTCTTAAGAAGACTTCAAATCCCACAGCAAGCAGTAAGCAAGCAGTAAGCTCAATATAATTTTTCAATGGCAAGCTAGCCTGCATTTGAACCTGCAATCTGCATTCAAACACAGGAGGAGTGATGGTAAGCCCTGCAGAGGGTCACTTCATTCAAATTGCAGTAACTAACATTTGTACGTATGTGTAAATCCTAAACAGAAGTATTCCAGTTTATGCAGCTTGCAGTAGTAAAGTTTTTTAGACGTCTAAAATCCGGAGGGAGACTAGTTCAAGAAATTCACAGTGCCATAAATTCTCCAAGAAAAGGTGGATGTCCACTTGTACAGCAGTCCGCTGCCTGTTGTGCTTCACCAGCTTCTCAAGTGACTCTGAAAAATTTCTAGCCATCAGCAACAACAGCCTGATCACCTGTTTACTTGCTAACTGGTAAGACTTTTTTCTGTGTCACATATTTAGTGTGGATGATGTTAAACAGTTTGTATATTCTTAAGACAGTTTGTATATTCTTAGACAGTTTGTATATTAGACAGTATGGATATTATTTATAATTCATGCAGGAGTAAACCAAACTTTAGTAAATTGCAATGTTGGTATACACAGCACATTAGTAAATGTAAAACCTTATTAGGGCAGGTTGATAGTAAGGCGTTATGCAAATGTATTCCAATATTTGACTGGTATCTCAAAGAAAACCCTGTGAAAATTGACAAATGTTTATGCCATAAAAAAGTCTTGCATGATATTGCTAAAAAAATAGACTGTGAAGACAGATCCATTCATGATAAAGAATTAACTAAGGGTAAAGTGTTTCTATTATATTCAGATGTTGAACAGTTATGTCCTGTCACTACATGTGAGTCAAATCAGTCACTGATAGAACCCCTAGTACATTTTGTTACAAAGAAATGTAGTAAACTTCTAAAAGACAGACACAATGAGTTCAGAAAGTTTAGACAAGTTATACACACATCTTTTCAAAAGTGCATAGGAGTTTCAAATTCAGCAGAACAGCTTACTAAAGAATGTCAGAAAGACCATGCAACATCACAGGAAATTCAACAGCAGTTGCAGGATAAAGGAAATAAATTAGCTGAACTGACAGAGACTGGGAACTCCCTGCATACACAATTAATCTGTGCAAAAGAAATATATTTTATAATATGTTTATGTTTTGAAAATGGTTAAGCATACATGCTAGGATGGTAGGGGCAAGCCATTTTAAAATGTTTTACTTTCATTCAGTTAAAGCAAGACATCTATCAGTACTACAGTAAAGTAAAGCATATGAATGCCATTCTTAGCACAGTCAAAAGGTAAACAAAACTGTTCTAGTGTATAAAAATTAAATGAAAATAGTTAATAAGAATAAAGATTTAAAGTCACAAGACTGACATGCTTGTATAAAGATATACAGATACAAGACAGACATGCATGTATGTTCTTTTCA
This sequence comes from Protopterus annectens, assembly GCF_019279795.1. NCBI lineage: Eukaryota > Metazoa > Chordata > Ceratodontiformes > Protopteridae > Protopterus > Protopterus annectens. The sequence continues at coordinate 488,308,778 of NC_056745.1, forward strand.
TCTAGAGTACAGTTGTTTACAATACACAAAAGCAAAAGGCAGACATCAGCAAATATAAATAATATAAATATAAACATGTGTTGGTTAAACTAATATCTATTTTGTTTTTTACAATTTGTTTATAATTATATAGTAACACCAAACAGTTAAAGTTCTGAATTTTAAAAAGAAATAAAATCACAGATGGTATTAGTCAAACAGTTTTTGTAAAATTAATGGCAGGACAGTTAAACAGTTAAATAAATAAAAAAATACTGAAATCCATTTAAGCTAATTGTAAAATAATGTCTATTTATGTAGTATAAATGCATAGTTATGCAAATCACAATCAAATTAAAGGAAAATGCCAAAATAATTAATTATAGTTTATAGAGTATAAAATGTGAGCTCAGACCTTTCTAGACTGAATGAATAGTTACAGAAAATGTTGGAAAGATCAGATAAACAACAAGACTGATTGCCAGACAAGTAGCTTGAGTTTTTCTAAAGCATCATTGTTATTAAAACATAATTGTTAAAATGTTTACAGGCAACACTATTTGGTAATTGTAAAATGTTAAAAGGACAAAAAAACTCAGTTGCATCAAATACAGCCAGCAAATGGGCTATAGTATACATACAGTTCAAATCAATTGTGCAGAAGGGTGTAAATACCTACTAGAGGTAGTAAACAGCAAAAGCTTTATAAAAAATTATCAAATCAGACAAAGGTCTAACCAAAGTGTTGGGCTGGTGTACATTCTAAAGCAAATAAACAGTGCTGCAGTACTATACAGGGGGAGATGTACTTTCTCAGTTTTACACTGACTGTGTAAGCAGCAACAAGGGTCTGAAATAAAGCTACAGAAAAAATAAACAACAAGGGTCTGAAATAAAGCTACAGAAAAATAAATAATAAGGGTCTAAAATAAAGCTACAAGAAAAAATATCTCATTCCTTCTTGACAATACTCTTTTAGGGAGAGGAAAAACAGGTATTAGTGTATTAAAAATACTGGTAAACTGGATTAAACCTAACAGGATAAGATATTTTACAAGTTGTTAATAGCTGTATTTACAACCTGTTAAACTGTAAAACTATACAATATATGGTTTAAAAAAAAGAGATGGCTTAAAATTGATTACAGCTATACAAGAGAGAGTAAAGATATGTAAAAAATTAAACAAGATTGGTCACTATTTTTAATATGTTTTTGGCAAAACAATGTTGGTATAAAAAAGCATGAATATTTTTAATTGTTGAGTATGTAGTTTAAAATAACAGGACATATGCCTTTGGTGCCAGTTCCACTAGATATTTCTAAAGAGACATAAACATTTTCCAAGATTTTGCTTAATATTAATGTTATTAAATTTGTAAGATTAGACTAAATGTACTTTATAGTCTTTGTATGTACAAATGTAGAAAATCTCAGTACAAATGATAGTCTTTGTATGTACAAATGCAGAAGAATTCAGTACAAATTAAATTAATGTCTGGTAATGAATATGTGTAAAAAACCATGTTTAAAAAAAAAATAATAAAAAATGGGTCCAGGATACCTACTAGATTGAAATGCATGAACAGCAGTCTGTGTAAATACATACTGTACAGGATACATCGTAATAAGTTCAAAAGTAATTTGTCAAGTTGTAATATCACTGGTTTTACCCCAGTAAAATAATTGCTTTCAAATATTTATTATCTAAGCCCAGTTCAGTATTTTACCAAGATGTTAATGAGCAGTTCAGAGACATGAACACAATGTGATGGTTAAAATGACATTGAAATGTATATTTTCAGCAGTGTATAAATGCTTGCAGTAGCACATAGTTATTGTCTCTTATAGTTAATTCAACAGCTGCAAAGAGTTAATGAAACAGTTCTAAGTCATAAATTAAATTCTGTGATTGCAAAAGAATAAATTAATCAAGTTAAACTAAAGCAGACACACCTCATAACTGATAAAATATTTTCACAGAATGGTCTGCAAAAGAAAAAGTTGTTAAATACATTCAATTTTGGTAGTAATACTTAATATCATTGTATTAACTATGTAATATTGCATTTTGATTTGTTGTATTAAAAAAAACTAAAGGTTTTGTTTCTTAATGTTTAAAAACAGAGGGAATTGTTAGATTTTATGAATATAAGGCTGAAATTAATTCTGTTGTAAATATGCTGAAAGAAAAAAGCTTGCTTAAATGCAGAAACAGAGTTTAGTAATATGTGATCAGCAGTCATACTAAATGACCATGGCTTGGAAAATAAGGAACCTGCTGAATGGACATTTTTCCCTTACAGACTTAAAAACAGGATGTATGCGAGAGCAAAAATGCAAAATCTGCTTTTAAAGAATGGACAATGACACTGTGTTTCCTCAAAAATATGTTTTTCTGCATGGACAACAGGACACCGTTATCAACATTGGCAAAATAACAGATGTTCTTGTACAAAGATCCAAATAGAATACAGGATGTTCACACTGTCAGAAAAGCTGGTCTCTTACAAGACATTGTTAAACAAGGGAGCTTAGTATTGTTTCTACAGGATGAGCAATTCTCCAAAATAGAATATCAAGAGGAAATGTATATGTTTATGCATGACTAAAAGTGTATATAAAGAGCTATATAAATCCAGTTATGTTAGAGGTATGGTAAGGACTCATTTGTCCTGAGGTAAATGTTATATCTCTCACATCATCTGTACTATATGAGAAGTAAAGTTGGAACAGTACTTTTAAGCTGCAATGTTGGTCCGTTTGGTTTATTATAAAAAGTTATTTGTTACTGTTCTCTAAAGTTGATGCTGCAAAGTATATTCTCTCATCAGTGTATATTCTGCAAGTTTCTGTATGCAACAGACTGTGAATGCAAATATAACCAGACTTTGAATTTTAGCAGAATCCAGCCAGCAAGACTGAGTGTCTTAAGAAGACTTCAAATCCCACAGCAAGCAGCAGCAAGAAGCAAGTAAGCAGCATCCATATAATTTTTCAAAATCAATATATTAAAAGAAAAAATATATACATGTAGGTGCGTGTGTGTGTGTGTGTGTGTGTGTGTGTGTGTGTGTGTGTGTGTGTGTGTGTGTGTGTGTGTGTATGTATGTGCATGCATGTGTATGCAAGATTTATCTAATCATGTAATACTTGCATCCTTTAATAGATATGGCAGAATGGTGACACATTTGTGGCTTAGTACTTGCATCATTTAATGTATATGGCAGAATGCTGACAAATTTGTGTGACTAGTATATAATGCAGATACATAAGTAGTGGTAATGAAATTAAAGACTATTTCAGCCTTACGTCTACATAGGTAAAATACCTATGTGGAATAAAAAAAGAAAGAAAGAAAGAAAAAAATAATTAATTGATTGCAGTTTTTTTTAATATGTATACATTTTAGAAAGCCAATGTCTTTTGTTTCAATACTGGAAGTATAGAATGACTTTTTTTTTCTATTTTCTATATAGGTATTTTATACAAACAAATAAATAAATAATGACACAATGAGCTGTGAATTTATAAATGTGGACAGATATGTTTAAGTGTCACTAAGGTCAATTTTATGTTTACCATTTCAGGAAGGGTTCATTTTGAATAATACATTTTTTTGGTTTTAATGCTTATACTTGAATTGAACTGTTTCAAGCAGCTAAGATTGTGGCACAATATATATTTCTGAGTATTTTATGATGTATATTATAAATGAAAAAGTGTTAAAAATAGCTATTTTTATGTAATGTATTGTATACAACCATTTGGTTTAACTTTAAGGGAATTTTAATTGATTAGTTAATGAAACTTGGATGCTTATTGGTTCTTAATTTTTAAATTTTAATTTTAATTCGATATAAATTACAATGGTTGTCATCACTAATCATTCTGATGAAGTCCCTTTTTTGCTGGTGGATAAAAAGCTAACACTGAAATTTTATAGATTAAATAAATTGTTTTTCACAGTCCATGGTTTGTGGTTCCAGGCCATACATGCTGTGTCCAGTATTATAAGTATGCAACCTTGTGGTAGAAAGAGACCTCCTCTTGCTTGTCTTACCCATGGCACTGATTCATCCATAGTGCCTGTGCTGTAATGTGCACATACAGCTGTTGTGGGTCATCATATACCAACCCAGTCTGAAATGTCATTGAGCATTCAGTGTACAAGTGCACAGACATCTATTATGTCCCACCTTATGTAGGGTGCCACCACTATATCTGCAGTATAACAACACAGACCTCAAGTTGTCTCATATGGCAAACCTATGTGGAATGAGCCATCAGTGTGGGCAAGTTCATCTAAGATAGTGTTACCATGGCAGATATCCCACTGTGTGTGATATTTCAACCTGAACCTATGGCAGTGATTATCTCTGTGATGACCGCGACATCCTGTGCATGTTAGAGGTCTTTAGCAAGTCTGATGCCATAGGGATACTACTTTTGTATTATTTTACTTATAGCCTTTATCTGCATTTTAAATGCCACATAATATTTGTTCACAGGTTTGATATGTCATAATAAGCTGTCATGATGTTGTGAGTTACATGATTTGTATGACTAACATGTTTAACACTATGTTACAATTGCATTTTTTCACATAACATGCCAATGTTTTCATTATTATTATTTAAGTCAGCATTGGTGAAACATGTTCCTGTTGCTTGCTAGAACTGGTTGCACAGGTATACATGGAATAGCATACCTGTGTTTGATATCTCATGTTTTCCTGTGGGCACTGCCAAGGAGTTAATGTGCAATCAACATGATACATGCATTCCACAGTGTGATAGTGTATGTTTATGTAACTGGCAGTCCCATTAACATATGACACAACATACATACAGGTACATATATGCTTTATGTACTTATATATATATATGAGAATATCTTTAATTGTTGTTCTAGAATCTTAGTGAGTCAGTTTCCCGCTGCTTTACAGGCCATAGAATGCCTGGCTGAGATGCCATGGCCATCCTGTTACTGCTGTGCCCTGCATGGCACTTGTCTTTCATGATGTTTGCACATTTCTGATGTTGCTTTGGCACAGTGAGCAACCTGCAGTATGGCTCAGTTCAGCCACATTGTGCTGGTTATGCACCATGTGAGTTATGCTTTTCTTTCTCACTTCTGTTCTGTACCCTTATCCATTTGTTTTGCATGGTACTCCTCCTTACCCACACCTGCACAACCAGCCTCCTACCCACACTGTGCCACATACACATACTACAGTCCACATATGCAATGGATATATCTTGGCATTACCTGTTATTGTGGCATTGGCTTGCCACATGTGGGATATACACATACAAGTATGTTCACAGTATTTGTTATACCTGTGTTACATTTCTCCTTTTGCAGTTGTATACTTCCCTACAGGCAACCTCATAAATTTCTTTTAGTTGTTTCCATGTGATATGTATAAGTTGCAACAAGACACAATTTAAGTACTTGTTTGGTATGTATGATATTCCTCATGTACAAGTCACAGTGAATTACTGTGGCTGTCATGTGAGCTTTTAGTCTTCCATCAGCACTGGGTACATATCACATGATTTTTCAATATGTGTACATCTGAAGTTTTGAGCCAGAAGTTGCCATGTGGCCTGAGTCAGCATATACAACTGCAGCCTTCATCGCCTATGCCTGGATGTTGTGTCCCTTATGTATTCCTGATGAGAGCTCCTTTTCAGAAGTCTGGGGTTCTTGAAGTAGATCACTCACACCTAGATCTGGTAGGTAACAGTGTTTGGATGGGATGGATGATATTGTGCAGCATGACATATATGGTGACTATTTCTTTAGGTGTTTGTGGTGTGTACTGCAGTGCAACCTGGATGTATCCGGACATTTGAATCATGACTTCATCATGCCAAATACTCACTCAATGGTATTCTGTGTCCTGGTGTCTGCTGTTTGGAATGTCTCCTCAGCGGGCATGCATGGAGCTCTGAATAGTGTCATGAACCAGGGCCCCATGTGACAACTGCGGTCACCTGTTGGTATACATAGGCAGAACATAAGCATGGTGGCATCACATGACTGTGTGGGGGCATACAACACATTTACAATTTACAGGTGTATTTGCCAAGTAGCAGACCCTCAGAAATCTCACTCTCTTGGAACAAAGCCCTCAGAGCACTCACTCTCAATATAGCTGCATTGGGTAGACCACCAGGATGTGCTGTCATCAGGTTAATGATGAGTCAGTCTGCAGATCTTGTTATCCACCAATTATGTGATAATGATAACTACCCTTTTCTGTTGAAGTATAGTTCTGTACACTCTCCAGAAGAGTTTGATTGGTACATGAGTGCAATCAATTAGACTAAGGATATGGGGAAATTGTCTGTGGCATAGAATAATTTCACGACAGTCCAGTACTTATGCGGTGCTGATGGAAAAGTGATGAACTCATCTGTCTTGCTGCACATGATTGCCAGGAACTGTCCAAGTATATAATTAGCATCTGCTGGGACATTCCTGCATTATCAGCCATGCAGGCAGGAATGTCCCAAAGGTCAGTATACTCATGCTCAGCTATACATTTGCTTCTACTTAGATAGGGTTACCTTGCAGGCTGCGTGATAACATGTGGGGTACAGAAGTTCCACACCCGGCCTGCACCAGCTATTTAATCTGAATCTGTCTATTATTTCTTACCAGTGGGCTAGCTTACCTGCAGTTTGGCTCACTGTTCTGCTGGTTATCTGTGGATATTAGGATGTATTTACAGATCATTCTCCAACATCACTTTAGAACATGTCCTGCAGTGGTGCATTTTCAGCATGATTCATTGTTACACATCATTCTGTGAAATCCACAGATAAATATTGCAATATCATATTTTTTCTTAGAGGAATGCTTGTTTTAATGTATTGTATTCTACCAAAACTAGTTTCTCACTTTTTATTGTCATTAGGTACACACAACTGAGCGGAATCTGCAATCGCTTAATGCATTCATCATTAACATATGTATCTGACTTTTGTTTGTCCTTAAAATTGAGTCTACCCTTAATTTGCCAAGTCCTACTTCAGCCCAGTGCTCTGAGTGCGACTTTCTTTGTGAATCAGAAGGTTGGTATTTCAGGTACAAAAACATGTACATGGCTTTATCTTCAAGTAATAGGCATCACTGCATATGAGTCTATGTTTGTGGAGGGGCTGATAGCATTAACCCAGTGACAGAAAAGGTCACTATTCTGAAGAAATATATATGATGTTAGTTTCTGATGTAATGCCATTTGACTTCAGATATATTCTGGACATGTATTGCATAACCACCCTACAGAGAAGCCATACTCCCAACTGTAATGAAAACCAAGTACAATGGAGCAAACAAGTCTGTGGCAGTTAAACATCTGTAAAAAGTTACATTATGTACTCATGTATAAGGAACCATATGTGAGCCACAACTTTCTTTACTTCTCCATAATAATAGGCCATCTATTTAATGTGGTATTGAACTTAAATAGCACTCATGATGTGCTGAGAGATGTCTGGGTTGTCAACAGCATAGGCTTTGATATTATCATGCAGAATCAAATTAAATTACAGATGTAGGATTCATTTTTTCTACAACCATAACAGAAAGTTGTATAGCAGATTTTTTTTTCCAGTTTAGATAATTTAGTAAGAAAGGAATGGAGCATCTTTCATAGGTTCATAGGTTCATATGTTTATACTAGGCTATCTGCCCTAAGGCATTTATAAGCCTAGCCCAAATTTTTGTGGCTTACGCCACCCCTTATATGAAAAAATACTGTGCCCATTAGTTTGTTGTGCCTCTATCCAGCAGTGACACAGAGATGATTCCCGGGGTAAACCTACGATCTCCCATCCACAGGTCAAGATTTCTCTTGAACAGAGCCAGCGAGGTGCTCTGCCTCACATGGACCGGGATTTTATTCCACAGCATAGGGAGTCTCTGAGTGATAAATCTATCCCTCCAGCATGTCCTATTTATATCCGTGCTAAGGTTTAAGTCGCTTGCTCTAGTGGTTTTGGTGGATTTGGATTTTTTGAGGTGGAGCATGTCCATTAATTCGGGTTGGACATGGCCTTGTATGTCAGGCACATGTCACCTCTGAGCAGACGGTATGCGACTGAATAGAGCTGGAGTTTCTTCAATCTGGCAGCATATGACAGATTTTGGAGTCCCTTTATCCTTTTGGTGAGGAACTTTTGGGGTCTTTCCAATTGCTGCAGATGTCGGGTGAGATACATCCCGAATGGGGCATTGTACTCGATCATTGGTCTGATAAGTGAAGAGTACAGGGGAACAATGACCTCACTAGATCTGGATGTGAATCCCTTCATGATCAGGTGGGCAATGTAGAAGGTCTTTCTAACCACTTTAGCAACGTGAGTGTCAAAAGAAAGGCCACTGTCAACCTGGGTGATTGAAAAGTATATATGCAATGAACTGACACCATAAGGCATCAATATAATTACTTGCTTACACTTTATCTATGAAAGACAGTGATCTATTTGAGAAACAAAAAAAAGACAGCATTAAAGTGCAGTCAGAGGAAGAGAACATACTTATAAAAAAAAAAAAAGAAAAACAAATACAGGCTAGAAAACCACAACCTTAAAGTGTAGCCAGTGGTAGGTAACATTGCTTATGATCAAAGATAAAAGCAAGGAAGCATCTTTAATGCTAAAAATAGTGGATTCACATCAGAAATTGAACAATGAGGTACACAAAGGCTTTAGTATCCAAAATGGATTACATATGTGGTTAAATGGGCAAATACGAGTCTAAAATATAAGAAAAAATAATAATACAAGTTGGAAATGGACTTCACCAATTATAAGAAAGTTATAATCTTCTAATGGCAATGGCCAAAAACAAATGAAGGACCAGGATGTCATCAATGTGAGAAGGATTAGTAAATAAAAGAGCCTCCTCTGTTTTGTCCATTAAACAAGATGAATTCCGTCAACATTGACTCCAGGATCTCACTAGCCAATGCTTTCCTTCTTCCCAACCTTTTCTACAGCTCGCAAATTTTTACAAATCTTCAGTCTTCTCTTCTCACTAAACTTGAATCTACCTACAACAAAGTAGCTAGATTTGCTGCTAATCTGCCATTCAAATCATACCACTGTCATGCCCTCATGTCACTCAATTGGCTAGAGTTCCCTAACCAACTCAAAGTTACTCAAATGCTCATCATCCACTCCATCATCAATGAACCGTCTTCCTGCCCTAGCATTTCATCACTAATCTCATTTTATATCCCTTCCCAACCTCTAAGAAGCTCTGTCCAATACTCATTACAGAGTTACAAACCTAAAAAATCTGATGCACAGAAGCTATATAGCTACTTACCTGCCATTCAATGGAACAAGCTTCCCATGACCCTTAAAAGTATACCTCAAGTCCACAAATTTTTCTCTCAAAAGAATGTGTAAAGAAAAACTGGCTATGTCACTGTTTCTACCTTACTCTCTCTCTCCTCTTCTTTACTCTTCTCTCCTTCCTAACTCCTATTCCCCCCTTTACTCTTTTCGATGCTTTGTTTGCTTCTCCACCTAACCTGCTTCTGGAACCTAAGAGTCACTTTACTCTCGTCTTACTAGTTCTCCTCTTTGCATTTGATTTCTGGTGTATTATATCTTAACCTATTACTAATAATTTACAACTTCAGTTGATTTCATTTAGTAACTGGTCAACATATTGAATTTCATTATCTACTGTTCTTCATGTCTCTTCCACTTTCATGTTTTTCTATTTATTTATGTACACTAGTCTCTTGCCTCTTTTATCATTCATTGCCTGATCAATAAACCACTTCCTTGCCTGATCAATAAACCACTCCCTTGCCTATATATATATATATATATATATATATATATATATATATATATATATATATATATATATATATATATATTATTTAGAAAGCTTGTGAGGAAACTATTACTCTATTTTTGTTTTACTTGGATTGCTTGTCTGTGTACTTAATAAAGGATTTTTGACTGGAAACAAGACTGCCTGCCTTGCTTGGATTACTTTCGAATACTTAGTAATTCTGTACAATTATATATTTTTTATTATTGTTTTTGACTTAAGAGGAGTATAAGTTCGCTACTTTTACTACTATTGTCTGATCTGATTAATATACAGTGATTAACTAGAGATATATGGACTGAAAATCTTCCACACAGAGAAGTTTCTTACACTGTTACATTATATGCTGCTAACCTTTCTGTATTCTACATTTAATGCAACATGCATGTTTAATTTATATTTGCACTGTGGAGCTTTTCTCCCCAGGCCTCCATTGAAAAGGGGCTTTGCCCTAGTCGGACTATCCCGGTTAACAAATGTAAAATAAATAAATAAATACTGAGTATCTTTTAAAAGGAGAACAGATAAAGCTGGCAGTGAATAAGCATTGATTTCATCTCTTGGGGGTAAGTTAGCTGTTCTGAATTTTTCCTCAGCTCCCAATGTCTTCATTATCAGGGCACAAAAGGAGTGTCTTCCTCACCAGGGCACAAGATGTTTTGACAAAAACATATTCCCAACCTGAAGTATAGAAACCCATGTAATAATAATGTCTGTAGTGTACCCCTCTTTTGGATAAGTTGAAAAAAGTACATACATATTCATGGACGGGATTGTAACCCTTCCTGCTCATTAAATTTTTCATTAATCTTCTTCTTTTTCTTTCAGCTGTTCCCGTTAGGGGTCACTACAGTGGATCATCTGTTTCCATTTCTTCCTGTCCTCTGCATCTTGCTCTGTCACACCAACCACCTGCATGTCCTCTCTCACCACATCCATAAACCTTATCTTAGGCCTTCCTCTTTTCCTGTTATCTGGCAGCTTCATCCTTAGCATCCTTTTCCCAATATACCCAGCATACCTCCTCAACACATGTCCAAACCAACGTAATCCTGCCTCTCTGGCTTTGTCTCCAAACCGTCCAACCTGGGCTGACCCTTGTCACACCCAGTGCAAATCTTAACATCTTTAACTCTGCCACATCCAGCTCTGACTCCTGCCTTTTTATCAATGTCACTGTCTCCAACCCATATAACATATCTGGTCTCACTACCCTCTTGTAGACCTTTCCTTTCACTCTTACTGGCACTCGTCTGTCACAAATCACTCCTGACACTCTTCTCCACCCACTCCACCCACTCAACCCTACCTGTACTCTCTTCTTCACCTCTGTTTCACACTCACCATTACTCTGAACTGTTGATTCCAAGTATTTAAACTCATCCACCTTCGCCAGCTCTACTCCCTGCATCCTCATTAATAAGTATACATTATTCCATGAAGCTTTTTTTTACCAGTGTTTGTCTCCACTGCCTGTTGACCATCAAATCCTTTCTCTGTCTGCTAGACTGTTCTTTCCCAATTATTGGAGAAACAGCCAGCTGAGAGGGGCCATTATAGTGGCAGTCATCAGTGGTGGCTCAGGTTTTGTCTGTCATTTTATTTATTTATATATTTGCTGACATTTGATTACTGGAAATATCTGACTGGGTAGGTGCCCAATTTCACTGGAGGCCTGGGGAGAAAAAGCTTCAAAGTATTGCAAAAACATTTTAAGAACAATAATTTTGCAATCTTCAAAAATAATACGAAAACATCTACGGTTTAAATAATTATACCAAATTAGATATAATGTGAAAAGCTTGGTTAAGACTAGATACAACTTATATGAAAGTGATTTCATATTTAGAGAAATTTTAGCTAGTTTGTGGAGAAATTAAAGGTAAGTTATATAATAAAAACAGGAATTGCCATGTGAAATGAGAGTAAAACAGGGTTAAGGCATATTTAGAAAAAGAGTTGAGAGAGAAATTGATTAAGGTGAGAAAGTGCTTGAAGAAGTGAGAGTAAGGAGGTGTAAGGTGTGAATAGGTAATTGTGCATATTTTGGGATATAGTTTATCTTGGGGTTGAGCAAGAACAGAGCCAGAATTTGATTAGGAAATTTTTCAGAATGTTTTTAAAGGATCTGGAAGGGAGGGTATATAAATCTGATGGATGCAGTTACGATGTTCCAGGCCATAGCAACATGGTATGAGTACAGACCATGCCCAGCAGATTTGCGGACAGGCAGGAGGTTTTGGTCATTAAATCATAATGACCAATTATGAACATAGATGAGTAGAACCGTATTTATTTCTGGACAAATAAATGGATACTGGATAATTTTATGCATAGTAAGAAGCTCTGTATATGTTAATTGATGGGGTAGTTCTAACCGATTTTGGCTTTTCAGTGCGTTAGCCACTTTAATATAGCATTGCTCATATTTTGATTTTTGTGATTCCTGGTGGTTAGTAAGGATGAAAGCATCATAAAGTAGTGAGAAGAGTAGGTAAGTAGTGGCACATGTACTTTTAGTTGGACTGGTGACAACATTTTGGGTCTGTAAAGCATCCCTAGCTTTTGTTGATTTTTTATACAACTTTGTATATGCAGGTCAAATTTAAGATTATCATTTGCTATCTTCACTAATAACTATGAGAAGTGACTTCAATCAATGTATTATTAAGAGAGAGGACTTTAAATTTTGTTTCTTCCTGAGAGAGAGATTTGACTGAAAAAAAGTATTTTTGGGGGGGTGTTGAGCATAAATTGTGAGTTAAAAAAGCCATGTATCAGTGGCTGTTAAAGCTTCCTGAGGAATTTTTTTTGGAGATGTGTCATGTTGTCAGATATGCATATGCATGGGGAGTCATCTGCGTATTGTATTAGGGAGGCCTTTTGAGTGGATGTGTGGTGGGTGTTAGTGAGAATGTTAAAGAAGAGGGTACCGGGATTAGAGCCTTGGGGTACACCTATGATGACAGGGAGGTATGGAGAGAGGGTGCAGTGCCATTTACTGACTGATACCTATTGGACAGATAACTTTCAAACCATAGAAGGGTTGGCTGAGATAGACTCAGTGAGGACGTTCGAATTAGAAGTTTGCAGTAACAAACTGTGTTAAAAAGTTTAGACAATCTAGAAATAAAGAAGAGACTAGTTTGCCATTATATCTAGCTTTATTAGCAGTATCTATAAAGGTTAGAAGTACAGTGTTAATACTATGGAAGGGATGGAAGTTGTTTTGTATTGGGGAAGTTTAGCTTTTATTTTTGAATACATTTTCAAGTATTTTTGAGAGGGGGATAAGATTGTTATAGGTCTAAAGTTAGTGATGTCTGCTGAATTTCCTCCTCTGTATAGAAAGATAATGTGTGATTATTTTTTTTCTAATGAAAGAAAACTTGAGATTCCTGGATTGACCTATTTATAAGGATTGAGACAAGATAGGGAATGTTATCAACTGCTGTTTTAAGATACTTCATTGGAAGGTCATCAGGTGAGGTAGAATATGGTTTGAGTTTGTTTATGAGTAATTTTATACAGGATGTGGGCACAGGTTTTAAGATGAAAATGGATGTGGTGATATGTAACTGTTGGGCAGGGTTGGATCAGATGTTGGTGAATCCTTGGTCAGGGATGCTATGCCATCTATGAAATAAGAGGTGAACTGTATTGCAGTTTTGAATAGTGGGTTATTGGGAGAGAGGTTAAGGCTGAATTTTTGGCCGGGATGTAAGATTTCTTTAATGGGTGACCAGAATTTATTTTTTTTTGGCTCTGTTTACTATTGTTCTGAATGTTATTATAGTATGTTTTTTGCCTTCAATTATTTGATTTTTAGCATGGTTGTGGAGCATTCTAAAGTTTTTTAAGATTCTGTGGTGTTTTAGATTTTTAATATTCTTTCCACACTTTTTCACTATCCTGCATTAAGCATTCTATTCCTTTTGTTTAGCCAAATTGCATTAGTTTTTAGAATCTTTGTTTTAGGAGGTGCAAGGCTATTTAGGATATTTCGAAAAGTTGTATTAAATAAATTTACAGCATTATCTAAGTTGAGGATTTTAGGATGTCCCAGTTAATAGATGATAGAGTGGTAATGAATATTTCAGGTTAAAATTACACAAATTTTGTGTTGTTTTGTAAAAATGCTGTTTAATTGGATGTCTGCGATGTTGGGTTGTTTAGATTGTGAGAAGATCACTGAAAGAGTCTGACATTGTACCTGTAGTGGTGAGTTTGCTAGGGTCTGATACTAGCATCCAGTCTAATAAGGAATTTAATGTCTTGCTATAATATGTGGGGCTATTAGTTGTGACAAACCATATACGTTCATGCTAGATGTTGGACAGTTAGAGGTTATGTTCAACCAAATGATATTGATATCAACTAGTAGTATTTTTTTCTTGTAGAATTGTTTTGGATATCTAATGTAAGAAATCTTCCAGTGTAGCTGTATTGCTGCCAGGGGGGAAGTAAAGGACATTAATGCATATTTGTTTAGATTTGTTTATTTTCAGGAAAGTAATAAGAAGTTCTGATGAATTGAATTTTGTTATGGGTTTGCTGTAGAGGAAATATGGTAGTTGTTGGGAAATATTAAAGCAATACAACCACCTTTCCTCTTTATATAGTCATTACGGATGACATTTATAGTCAAGAGGTATAATGTTGGAAATGTTTATGCTGCGTTTAAGCCAAGTTTAAGTTACAGTAAGAATACCAAGCTTGTGTTGGGCATTCCAGGCATGATGGCAAAAGTTAGATTACTGGGGTTGTTGTGGAGTTAGGGTATGGAAGAGAGTTGTCTTGGTGATGGCGTGATACATGGGGATTAGGCAGAATGTCTCCTCCTAGAGGATTTTAATATATTGGGGCATTATTAATTCTTGCTTTTGCAGAGTATTTTCCACTTTATTTTGATTTGAGTTAAAAGGGAGATAAGCAGTTTATATATGGTGTAAAGGAGAAGGGGTGTCATTAAATAGGTTTGGGGTGCTGTGTGGAGACTTTATTATATATGGTGTAAAGGATAAGGGGTGTCATTAAATAGGTTTGGGGTGCTGTGTGGAGACTTTATTATATATGGTGTAAAGGATAAGGGGTGTCATTAAATAGGTTTGGTGTGCTGTGTGGAGACTTTATTATATATGGTGTAAAGGATAAGGGGTGTCATTAAATAGGTTTGGGGTGCTGTGTGGAGACTTTATTATATATGGTGTAAAGGATAAGGGGTGTCATTAAATAGGTTTGGGGTGCTGTGTGGTGACTTTATTATATATGGTGTAAAGGATAAGGGGTGTCATTAAATAGGTTTGGTGTGCTGTGTGGAGACTTTATTATATATGGTGTAAAGGATAAGGGGTGTCATTAAATAGGTTTGGGGTGCTGTGTGGAGACTTTATTATATATGGTGTAAAGGATAAGGGTGTCATTAAATAGGTTTGGTGTGCTGTGTGGAGACTTTATTATATATGGTGTAAAGGATAAGGGGTGTCATTAAATAGGTTTGGTGTGCTGTGTGGAGACTTTATTATATATGGTGTAAAGGATAAGGGGTGTCATTAAATAGGTTTGGGGTGCTGTGTGGAGACTTTATTATATATGGTGTAAAGGATAAGGGTGTCATTAAATAGGTTTGGTGTGCTGTGTGGAGACTTTATTATATATGGTGTAAAGGATAAGGGGTGTCATTAAATAGGTTTGGTGTGCTGTGTGGAGACTTTATTATATATGGTGTAAAGGATAAGGGGTGTCATTAAATAGGTTTGGGGTGCTGTGTGGAGACTTTATTATATATGGTGTAAAGGATAAGGGTGTCATTAAATAGGTTTGGTGTGCTGTGTGGAGACTTTATTATATATGGTGTAAAGGATAAGGGGAGTCATTAAATAGGTTTGGTGTGCTGTGTGGAGACTTTATTATATATGGTGTAAAGGATAAGGGGTGTCATTAAATAGGTTTGGTGTGCTGTGTGGAGACTTTATTATATATGGTGCAAAGGATAAGGGGAGTCATTAAATAGGTTTGGTGTGCTGTGTGGAGACTTTATTATATATGGTGTAAAGGATAAGGGGTGTCATTAAATAGGTTTGGTGTGCTGTGTGGAGACTTTATTATATATGGTGTAAAGGATAAGGGGTGTCATTAAATAGGTTTGGGGTGCTGTGTGGAGACTTTATTATATATGGTGTAAAGGATAAGGGGTGTCATTAAATAGGTTTGGGGTGCTGTGTGGAGACTTTATTATATATGGTGTAAAGGATAAGTTGTGTCATTAAATAGGTTTGGGGTGCTGTGTGGAGACTTTATTATATATGGTGTAAAGGATAAGGGGTGTCATTAAATAGGTTTGGTGTGCTGTGTGGAGACTTTATTATATATGGTGTAAAGGATAAGGGGTGTCATTAAATAGGTTTGGGGTGCTGTGTGGTGACTTTATTATATATGGTGTAAAGGATAAGGGGAGTCATTAAATAGGTTTGGTGTGCTGTGTGGAGACTTTATTATATATGGTGTAAAGGATAAGGGGAGTCATTAAATAGGTTTGGTGTGCTGTGTGGAGACTTTATTATATATGGTGTAAAGGATAAGGGGTGTCATTAAATAGGTTTGGGGTGCTGTGTGGAGACTTTATTATATATGGTGTAAAGGATAAGGGGTGTCATTAAATAGGTTTGGTGTGCTGTGTGGAGACTTTATTATATATGGTGTAAAGGATAAGGGGTGTCATTAAATAGGTTTGGGGTGCTGTGTGGAGACTTTATTATATATGGTGTAAAGGATAAGGGGTGTCATTAAATAGGTTTGGTGTGCTGTGTGGAGACTTTATTATATATGGTGTAAAGGATAAGGGGAGTCATTAAATAGGTTTGGTGTGCTGTGTGGAGACTTTATTATATATGGTGTAAAGGATGAGGGGTGTCATTAAATAGGTTTGGTGTGCTGTGTGGAGACTTTATTATATATGGTGTAAAGGATGAGGGGTGTCATTAAATACGTTTGGTGTGCTGTGTGGAGACTTTAGGGAGGAAGTTTGGATGGATGGTTGGGAGAGATATTATTGAGTCATGGTAGGATGAGAGATATTTCAGTAGAAGGAGAAGAACAGAGAATAAGAGGAGGAGGAGCACTTTAGGTAAAGGGAACTGTATTTTATTGATGCAGGCAGTGTGGAATTAGGAAGCAAGAAGTTGCAGGGTTGTAAAATATTTAGTGGTGGTGGAGTCAGAAAGCTGGTAGACAGAAGATAAGAAGGAAATATTTTCTATGAAAGAAGAGAGACATAGGCTCCAGGTATCTTCTCTTATGTTTCTGGAATGTAAGAAATTGAGGGGATTGAAAGGATAGAGTATGAGGATGTAGTTAAGATAGGAAGTAGGAAAGGTTTATCTGAGGAGAGCAGAAGCTGAAAGAATAGTAGATAGGTACAGTTGGACAGAGGTATGAATATGAATAGATATAGTGCAAAGCCGTATGGGAAGGAGAAAGGTTGCTGGGAATGATATGAAATGTTAAATGGAAGTTAAGAAATAGGAAAATAGAAACAGAAGTGTTTGTATGACAGTAAAGTGGTTGTTCGGGGAGGGTTAGGGAATTGGTGTCATGGATGAAATGGGTTTGAAGGAAGTCTAATAGTAGATTAAGAGGGGGTGGGTAGAAAATGGAAGTAGGGTAGTGGGCTTTCCACCCTAAGGTCAATTATTACAGTAAGCAATCTGCTTATAGCCAGTATAAAGCAATTAACAAGTAGAACACGCCTTCTTTCATTTACTGAATGCAGAAACCAAGTAGTTAGGAAGACTAAGTAACTGGCATACACAGTGTATTCTACTGGACAAGTGAAAGGACAGTGGTCAACTTTGTAAGCGGTCCTTAGAGTACAAGGGCTACTCCTTTGGGGGAAATGTCACAGCTACTTTCCGGCACAGGACAGGCACGTATTTGACTTGTTAAACACACAGCAAGGCTCATCGTGTTAAAATTGCTTAAATGCACAATGGCAAAATTCTCATTGAAAATCTTTGGGAACTGGGCCTTGTGGGTGGCAGAGCTCTTCTAGTATTGGGGTCATACAGAGTGACCACAGGGTCTGAATGGAAAGAAGAGAACATTTCTACTAAACGGTAATACTATATTAAGGCAATAAAGTTAGTGTTATTCCTAGATATGGAGGAAGGACCATGGTAAGTCAGAGCAACAGAATGTGGGGTATTGTATTAGTGGAGACATGTTAGGAAAATTTAAGAATTCAAGATCAAAATAGTTTTAGCAGGAGGTATACTAATGGCAAAACACAATTATACAGTGTATACAGCTGTATAGAGCAAATTATCATAATATGGCTCTACAGTAATAACCACAATATAAAACCATCACATAGTAACCATTCATGGTTTTAACCAATATATCAAAACTGTGTTATATATACCAAAACACCAGCAACTGGACATTACAGACATACTTGATAAAGGGCACAGTCTGAACATACATAAAGCTTATATGATTTGAATCAAATAGATACAAATAAAACACACTTCCAAGGTATTTTGATTCTTCTACATGGTTTTAGAACAAATGGAAATGTCATAACACATGACACATACCTGCACTGTGAAGGAAGATGGTAACTGAGTGGAAATGGAGATCAAAGTGTGGGGAGAAATTACCAGTGCATTCTACTACAGTGACTCTCCCACCCTCAGGTCAATTATTATAGACAGCAATCAGTTTACAGCCAGTACAAAGCAATTAACAATGAGGAACAGTGTAGAACATGCTTACTTTCATTTACTGAATGCAGAAACCAGGTAGCTAGCGAGACTAAGTAACTTACTTACGCAATGTATTCTGTTGAACAAGTGAAAGGACAGTGGCCACCTTAGTAAGCGGTCCTTAGATTGCTAGGGCTTCTCCTTTGAGGGAAATGTCACAGTCACTTTACAATACAGGGCAGGCACACATTTGACTAGTTAAAGTTAATACACAGCAACGCTCTTCATTTTAAATTTGCATACATTTCATAACTGCAAAATTCTCAGTGAAACTTTTTGGGAATTGGGTCTTGTCGGTGACAGAGCTTGGAGTCAGATGTAGTGACTATAGGCCCCAAAATGAAGGAAAAGAGAAAAACTCTACTAAGCCGTAAAATTTTATTGAGGAAATAAAGTTATTTTAGCTATGCAGGAAGGACAGTGGTAAGTCAAAACAAAACAATATGTTTTTTTTCATGGTTTAATGTTTCTAATACTATGATGGGAATGGACCCCATTCATAAGTCAATTGGCCAATGGTGCTCTTTGCAGCACCCACAATGTGTCCAGAACTGACCATTTCTGCAATTCATATGGCATTACATGTATGGGTTGCATATCTAAGTAAGACCACTGTAAATTCTTTTTTATGAGACCTGTTGTCCTTACTACTATTGGAACTGTCTGCGTATCCTTCTTTCACTTTACACTTGTTTCTGCCTGCACATTACTTTGTGTGTCTCTGTATGTAAGCCACTACAATCACTGCAAATTCAATGATCAATGCTACTTTTGTCTTCTTTTCATGTACTACTATATCTGGTTTTCTCACATCTGTTTTCTGAACTTTTGGTAATGAGTGATCCCATGTGATATAAACTTTATAATTTTCTATAATGCTTTCTGGTTCATGTTTCCAATGCTTCTCAGCTATTTCAATATTGTAATGTTTGCACAATCCCCAGTGCAACAGTCTTGCCACATTATTTAGCCTTTCCGTATACAGGACCTCTGCCATTAGTGTATCATACATAGCAACGAGATGAGAGACTGTTTCCAGTTCTGTTTTACAGAACCTACATTTGTCTGTTTTTCCCACATGTTCAATGGACTTTGTAAACCAAAGAGTATGTAGTCCACTATCCTGGGCCGCTAATATTAACCTTTCATTTTTTTGGTTTAAAATCAACCCTCCTTAACCATTCCTTCATCAGTTCTTGATTGACATGAGGTTGTTCCAGCAGTTTTCTGTAATTGCAACTATATTTATGCATTTTCCACATTTCTTGCATTCTAATCTGATCCTTCTCTTATATTCTTTCTTTTTTTTTTGGCACTTTCAGTTGTCTGATTTTTATCTGCTACTGGTTTGGTTTCTAATACAGCTTGACATCGACATGCTTCTGTTAAATTAAGCAGGGTAGATTTGCTCTCTTCATATTTCAGAATTTTTACTATGTTTGGATCTGATGAGGTGAGCAGATATGTATGCAGTCCTATGATTGCAGATTTATACATGTACTCAATGTCGTGGAGGCCCATACTTACTTCAGAATGAGGGATATATAATCTTGGTATACACTGATTTTTTATATATCATCTGACAGGTGTGAAGCATTTTTCTTGTTTTCCTGTCCAACTGAAAAAGTGTCTTTTAGGGCCAGACAACCACCCCAAAAGATGTAAGTTACAACAGGAAGAAAAACTGGTTTATAGCTTGGACTTTGTTTCTAGATGTCATGGTTGTTTTCAGTATTAATTTAGTCTTCTAAAATATTCTTTACTGAGTTTTGTTCACATTTGTTAATGTTCTGTTGTCAACCCTTCGTCAGTTCCCAAATATTTATACACTCCCTCCTGGTCAAATTCCTTTATATCACATTCCTGTCCCAGGCTGATAGTTTCTTGGTGCTGCAGCTTTCCTGCTTCAAATGTTGCTTTTGCGCATTTATCAAGACCATATGACATCTTATGTCATCTGAGAGTGGTTTGACCACTTCCAGTTGTGCTTTCAGCTCCTCATCAGGTGAACTATACAGTTTAACTTATTCACAAAAAGACAATGAGATGTTTTTACACTTTGTTAACTGTCTGGGAGCCAAATTGTAGCCATGACCTAATCTGTTAAGTTGACAGCTTAATGGGCTATGATCAAGACAAAAGAGCAGCAGTGACAAAGAATCACCCTGAAATATCCATCTTTGAAACTTTTATCCTTGGGATAATAATTTGTCCTTTATCTTGGCTTAGCTTTAAAATGATTTGAGACTGTTTCATGGTCACTGTAATGTAATTGATCATTGTAGGGTATAGCTTATACATCAGTAAGCAGTCCCTTGTCCATGAATGTGGGATGCTGTCAAACACTTTTTTGTAATCTAGCCATCCTATACTTAGATTCTTCCCTTTTTTACAATTTTCCACTATGACTTTTTTTAACAGAGGATGGAGTGCCTTCTGTGTGCAGTCTGCATGTCCTCTCCGCGGTCGAGTAACGTACGAAAAGCATGCGTGAATGGGCGTGCCTTCCTTGAAGGTTGGGTGTCGAGCTGGCACCTCGGCACCGTAAAAATCTACTGCCAATCATTAGCAGACCGGAGTTCCACTGTGGTGACCCCTAACTGGGAAAAGCCAAATGAAAAACAAAAACAAACAACTTTATTTAACAGCAAATGATCCTTTGTTCCTTATGACTTTCTTATGTTACCCTTTTGTTCTACAACCATGATTGAGTTTTCTTCTAAATTACTGTCGTCAATTCCAGTATATAGTTTATACATCATTGGAAGGAAGTTATTGGTCTATAGTTTTTAGGATAGCTTGTAGGTTCACCTTTAAGGAGGAGCATAATTTTTCCTGTTGTTAACCAGGTTCGTGTCATTTTAGGGTGTGCATATAAATAGTTCTTACTCTGGGCTAGATCTTTGTGTTACATTGTCAATATTTTTAGCTGGAAGTTAGATACTGTATCCAGGCCTGGGGTGTTCCATTTAGGAGCTTTCCTTAATTTTGCTTCAGTGTCTCTAGCTGTTACTTCATCCCATTTCATATCCTGTACATTTGAACTTCTTACCGTTTCTTTGACTTCTTATATCCAGTCATCATCTTTATTATGTTTCACAGGGTCTTCATACATATTTCTCCAAAATGTGTCTACTTATTCTTTTTTGGTGGTATTTCTATTTCTTCTACTTTGTTTCCCAATTCTATAATACTTTTTTGGGTCATCAATAAATTGCATATTTTGTACTTTTCCTTTATATCTATCTGCATATCTGCCTGTGCTGATGTCTTTATTTATTATTTGTTGTATTGTACAATAGATCCTGGTCTGTTTTAATACTGTGCATTGCTTTTATCATGTCTATCTTTCTGAGTATTTTTGTTGACCTGCTCCCTCTTCTATACTCTTCTAACAGTGACACTTCTTATCTTAATTGCTTTATAGTTTTCTGTATTCAGTACTTCCATGATTGCATTTGATTTCTTCCCTTCCTTTTCCTCACTGCCCTGTATTTTTGTGGTAAGTCTTTATTTGTTATTAATTTTGCTGCACAGTAATATATCCTACTTACTTCTGTCATATCAAACAGATTTCTATTATTGTGGTAATTTGTTTTATTGGACTTCTAATATTTTGGGTATTACTGACTTTCTGTAATCTATTTCTTTCATCGATCTTAATATGTCTATCCATCTCTATTAAATCAAGCAGTGCTTCCCATAGATATTTTTCTTCTAAACTGGAGGCACATTCTTTATCCTGCAGTCATTCTACAGAAAGTTCCAGAACATCACCCTGAGGCATATTCTACTCAGCTAAATTCTGTGTCATGCATTGATCTTTCATATGGGAGATCACTGGCCTATCACTCCACAACAATGACTGTGTCAGAGTTGCCATTGTTTCTTTTTCCTTACCTTGCTGTACAACTCCAAATGAACTTTTGAACTGGTTTATTACTGAATGCTCCAGAGTATCTTCATGTGGCAAATGATCAGATGCTTCCTGTTCCATCTGTTTCTGCTTAATTTGGGGACTCAGTGTTTCATCATGCTGTGTTTTTACCAAAGCTGAATTGTCTACACTAAATCCTTCACTTTGCAGGTAATCCATAACTTTAGTTTTTATTTCTTTAACTTCTCCATTACCAATCCTCTTTTTTAATTCCTCCTTTTGTTTTCTTATGTTTTATATTGTAAAATTTTCCATATCTGGATGCCCACCTGTATTTCTCTTCAAATATCTTTGGTGCTGCTTTTTTGATTGGTTTTACTTTTTCCTTCACATAAATATTGCACCTTATTAAATCTTTTTCTTTCCCATGCCCTTATTTCCTCTTCAGATGTTTCCCACTTCACCCGTTTCTCCTTACTTTGGGGACTCATTATTCCATCATGCCGTGGCATAACCTGTGTTATATCCTTCACTTTGCAGGTATTCCATAACTTCAGCCTCTATTTGTTTAACGTCTACTTCCCTAATCTTCTCTTTCACATTCCCCCTTTGTGATCTTATTTTTTGTATTGTGAAATTTTCCATATCTGGGTGCCTTTGCATATATTTCTCTTCAAATATCTTTGGTGTTGCTTTTTTCACTGACTGTTAGCTGCCTTCTATCTCAAATGCCTGTAGACATATGGTTTGCCCTTTGTCACTGATGTCTATCGTATGCTAGAACTCCTCCGGAGTACTGCTGTCAGATACCTGCTTTGCAACCTCACTCCCATTTTGACACTGGTGGATGTCAGAATGCTGCTTTAGAAGTATTGCATACTACTGGGGGTGGAAGGGATTTAATAGGTGTTCTGATTTACAATTGTACTGTTAGAGATTCAGAACTGTACTAGTGCATCTATTGTAATTTCACATTTTCACTAACTGTTAACTGTATAGCCATTTCTAAAAGTAAACAGCTGCTACCATCACTGCCTGTTTTCAAATATGGAGCAAACTGAAAAAAAGACTTTGTATTTGTCATATACATCTCCTTCTAAGTTACGCATAAACATTCTGATATTTTATACAGGACTTTATATAGGAATGGCATGAACAATATCGGCCATAGCACTTCCAAGTAACCATAGTAATGACTCCATTATTCTAGTTAGAAATGTTGTCTTCTCTTCTTAAATCAGTTTACCAGTTTAGTGTTATTGCTCCGTTATATCATCCAGACATGGAAGATTTTAATTTTAAATTAGTGTGTTTTGCACATTGGCAAGTAGCAGCTGCAAATCCACGCCCCCACCCAGTACACACACACACACACACACACACACACACACACTCACACACACAAACACTCACACATACACATTGCCAAATAAATCATTTGGAACACAAAGCACAATTATGGTTTTCATTCTCAATATTTACATCCTTATACCATCTTATACTGTCTCATTTTATTGACTGAAGTCTTTATTAAGACTATTGGCTGCTCACTTCATTGTGTGAAAAAGGATGCCATTGACAAAGGATTGGGAAGCAATTAATTCTATGCTACAACATTTGCATTAATGTGTAACAATATTTACAACATAGACTTGATCATAGTCAGCATATTATGTGTTTGAGACATGGATGCCAAGAAACTGGGTTGACTAACTCTAGATTCTTCGTTGAAGGTTGTGCGTCAGGGCTGGCAACTCGGCACGTAAAAATCTACTGCCAATCATTAGTAGACCGGAGTTCCGTTGTGGCGACCCCTAACCGGGAAAAGCTGAAGGACACAACAACAACAACAACAACAACTTAGAAGTTAGCACTGGCAACACTTTCATGAAATGTTGTGCATAATCTTGTGGCTTACAGTTATACAACATACACAACATAAGCAAATAAATAATGTATGTGTGTGTGTGTGTGTGTGTGTGTGTGTGTGTGTGTGTGTGTATACCATTTAATACACTGCACAAATAAACACTGATAAATTAATGTGCATTCATTAACATCAAACAAGATTGCGCTTAAGTTACTATTAAAAAAGGATCTTCTCGCAGCTGGCATCAAACCACCAATACTGCCATTAAGGGACAATGATGAGTGGTGCTACGCTAGCACACAGCTGCTGGAATACATTTGTAATGACATTCTTCATCTTTAGTGCTGCTCATGTTGCAAGCAGTAACCTTTTGTGTTTAACCTTCATTTTCGATATTAAGCTTTTCATTATTTCAGAGAGTTACCGTACAGACCTGGTGCCCTTTGTGCAGTCAACTTTAGATCAAAGTAACATGCTTTGATTTGAAGTAAGAAAGCCAAGAACTTTACCTCAAGAGTGATGCTCAAGAAGTGAATCTTGGCATTGATGTGAAGTACTTAACTAGTTATATAACTGGAGACATGATCATAATTCTTTCTAGTACATGGAGATTTGTCTATTCCATGGAATACCAGTTACAGAAAAAGAAAACATGTAGGAGCACAAAAAGTATTTTACTGCCTTTCAAATCCTTTGAAAGATGATGAAATTAATGTGCGTTCATTAACATCCTTACAAAAACATACATCTGGAACGTTTCTCCCAGGGTCTCCATTGAAAATAGATATTTGCTCCAAGTCAGACTTTCCCGGTAAACAACATGTTAAAAAAAATACCTTAGCACTCTCAAAGAGACAATAAGCAGAAATGAGTCCCTCTGAAGGGCAAAGAGCTTTAAAAGATGTTAAAAGCTGTTAGATACTTTGTTCTGACACACTTTTTTATAAGCCTGGCAGAGTGAAGTTCTAACAATTTTTAAAATCTGTTTTACCATCTGCTGTTGTTCTTTGCCAGCCAGCAATGTCTCTAGCATGAAACTCAATCCTAGCAGTGCTTAGGGTTGCTTAACAAACTTTTGTTCAGCACTCCTAAGTGCTGTTAAGATCACATCTCACTCTAGGGAAGTGGTTTACAAGTTTATATTTTTCCTGAGGTTGGAGAGTAATCTCAGTGTTCCATATACAACATTAGTATTTCTTATAAAAGCACATTGTAATCAGAGGTTTCATACCCTTTCTTTTGAACTGTATAATCATTTATTTTTATTATGAGTTCTAAAATATGATTTTGTTTTAATTACAAGAAATTATACAGGCTCTCCTTTACTCATAAGATTGTCTTTAGATGTATTGGTATCTGTCATTCCCCAACCATTTTACTTAAGGTAGGAAAAACAAATCATGAGTATATTTCGAACAGGAAGACTTTATGGCAGAAAGACAGCACACATGGAAATAAATTTATTTATAGAAGCTGCGTTCTGAAGCTGTCCAATTGTCATGAAGAAGATTTTGGCCTTTCAAACATAGTTGTATTACAGCTCATCTAGAAATTAAATGAAATGCATGGAGAAGTTTGGAAATGTTGGGATGTTGGGCTGCTATGAGGAATGTGAAATAAATGAGGAATGCTGAAGCAAATGAGGAATGATGAAGTTGAAGTCACGTTATAATTCCATACAGGAAGGGATAAAACAATAACAGAAATTCATTAAGGTAAATTATTTATCTGTCATGTTACACCCACATTGAATAAAACCTATATCTACTCAAGGTATGAATTTTCAAATTAAGGCAAATGTAACTCTCAAAAGAGCCACTGCAAAATCTCAATTTTCAGCCATTGTTTAGATATAAGCATTAGCTATGGCATGTTCTGGTGATATTTCAGACCTAGTAAGTCTGTTATGACAAATTTTGCACTGTGCTTACTGAGGCTAGTGATTCAGACAATTGAACTAATAAGTTTTTACAGATAATAGACAATGTCACTGACAGATATTTATTTCCAATAGCCATATATGAGTTTGTGTGGAACATGCATGCCATTTGAAATACAGTTATAATTATGTTTATAAAATTGTTATGAATTTATCTTTATGTGTTTCAGAGTCAATAGTTACAAAGAATAACAACATTTTATTAATAATTAGTTACAGTTGTTTATCCAAGCTTGCTACCCTTCTGCTGACTGTTCTCTTCTGATGTTTTATCTACTGGTTCAACTTTATCTCAGCATACCATATATGCAACAATTTCTTGTAAGATTCTTGCAATCTATGATCCATAGGTGTCTCTTCAGAAACATGCAATTATAAGACACAGATGTTCTTTGTATTAGTGTTTTTTTTTTACATCTCAGCACTAGAAAGTTGGTATAATCTTTTCTTCTTTTCAATTAATTGCTCATTCTGGGGGCAATGCAGGTAAAGGTGCTGGAGTGAGCTCCAGCAATGATCTGTTCTACATTATGCAGAAAATGATGTCAGCTAACAGTACACCTGAGAAGGTATACCCAGGGTTTACTATCATAAAGTTGAAGTGGAGTCGGTCGAATGATCTTATCATTGACCCAAATCTGCAAAACATCACAATGCCGAATTCTGATATTGTCAAATTACATCCTGAATTCTACCTCAGAACAAGCATTAACATGGGTTGAGATAGGGGCAAGATATGCACTTTGAAATATCGGAGTTCGACATTGTCACCGTTCGACCTCCGGACTTCGTCAAAGCGGATTTGACCAAATCCACTTCAACATTATGATAGTAAACCTATACCCAGACAACAAATCTTTTGCTACAAAATTGATTTTTTTACTGGGGACTAGACAGGACACATCATTTGTAAAGTTCTTTCTGGGATATAAAACTACAAGGGATAGATCTGAAGTCTTGGAATCACTTCCAGACTCCATCAAAGTGAGGTCAGTTCTTGTTGGGGTCAGTTCTTCTAGGCAAAAAAACATTTCAGAAGCAGTAAGTAATAATTTTCTAGCACATATCTAACCACTGGATCAAATAAAAATACTGTTTCAGTCTTTATACACCATGAACTGAATAAATAAGCTACTTTATTTTTTTGTTGTTGCAGGTACTATATCATTTTATTTTTTATTTTATTTTATTTTATTTTTTTATTTATCCTTTGTTGATTGGGATATATACTGGGTTGATATTCCCAATAGGGGAAATTTGGCCAGGGTATTGGGAAACTTCCCTTATTCATTGTCACAGCGCTTCATGAGTTCCAGTTGAATAGCAGCAAGATGGTGGTGTAGGGAGAGTCTTTGATTTCAACAGACAGGGAGATGTTATTTTGCGTGGAAGATATTGAAAGAAGGTGATTGAAGAAAATAATGGAGTAGCAAATGAATGCAGCATTCAATGAAGTGACTGAGGAAATTCAGGTGACTGACAGTTAGGTGGAGTGGCTACAGAGAGACTAATGGAGTTAATAAAGAGTGGGGCTCCTTCTGAGCATTCTGTTGTATCATGAAATGACTTGATGTAGAAGATCTTTCAAGAAATTAATTTGCCAGGAGAAGTTTGAGCTAGAACTGTAGGTGAAAGACAGGATGGCTTGCAGTCAAAGGAAAAATGCTGCAACAATTGCAGTGGGAGAATGGACATGTTTATTATTTATTTATTTATTTATTTGACATTTGTTTACCAGGGTGGTCTGACTGGGTTTACAGAATCCGTTTTCAGCAGAGGCCCAGGGAGAAAAGCTACACATACAGTACAATACAAATACAGTATAATCCAATACAATAAAGATTACATTTGAAATACTATACAAAAATAAGTAGAAAGAACAAACTGCTACAAGATATTATAATATATTATTACATATCTAAACAGTTCTATACAGTTAGAAGATTACAGACGATAATAGTCACTCTCATCATACATGATGTAGAAATAGCAGCCAGAAAGTTAGTGATGCAGACTTATAGCGAGAGAGAGTTAAGAAGAATAGAAGCAATAAAGCCTGAGCAGTAGCTTAAGGATATGGTATAGAAGCAGAGAAGGAGTTAGAAGAGCTTTAGAATCTTGCAGTCTGTGAGGGGACTGAAATGTGACAGAAGAGGAAGACCTGAGCATTAGGCAGGCTTTAAGCAGGAGCAGAGTCATGTATTTTTGAGATGTTTTTTTTAGAGAGGCTTTGAAATGGGTTAGGCCAGGAATAAACCTGGCAGCTAGAGGTAGTGAATTCCAATGTATAGTGACAGAGTATGAATACAGAGAATGACCAGGTTTTCTTGTGGGTTTTGAGATAGCTAAGAGATTTTTGTCTTCTGATCGTAGAGATCGATTTGGTGTGTAAGGTGTGACTAGATTGCCTAGTGCAGGGCAGGCAGCAGCCTTGAAAATGTGATGCAAATATGACAATGGACAGTGCTAAGGATAACATCTAAGAAAGGTATTGTTTTTATTAATTTGGGCAGAGATACATTCTGCAATATAACTTTTGAGACTGCTGATTTGCTGCAAAGATGTTATGACAAACAATTCTAACATATAAAAAAGTTAATATACAATTCAGGACTGATGAAGTGTATGAAAGATATTTGTGATTTCTTAAAAAGACTAAGGATGATAGAAATGTTTGAAATGGGGTTGGCAATGTGAAGAACTCAGCATGTTTAATGTATTTTCGATGAACTGCAACTTGTGAAAAATGTATCTAGTAAAGTTTTTTTATCTTATTATAGCTGTCTAAATATTTGCAATGTGTATGCAGAGGTTCACACTGTATGAGCTGAAGCTGAATTTTAACTTAATTAATATGTCATTCTTCTGCATAAGGCTTTGCAATAACTTTATTTAACTGTAACTGTACAATGTCAACGTGGAGCTTTTCTCCCCTGTGCCTCCACTGAAAATGTCAGAGTTTTCCTGGTAAACAAATGTCAAATAAATAATATCAAATAAAATAATACTGAAAAATGAAGATGGCAAATAATATATTTGCCTAGTGTTGTGTATATTTCAGGCAATATGGGGATTTAAGTATTGGAGCAACCAAAACATATTTTTGGGAATTGGAGATTTATCACATTTGATTAATAAAGTAATAAAAGGCATTGCCAGCAATGCGGGGGGGGGGGGTAAGCCATACCATGGAAAGCTGTAAACCAGAATGCAGGAAATACAAAAAGAAGGGACATTTTTTATTTATTTGAGATTTTTTAATTAAGATTTTATTGGATTTAATTACATTATTATGACTTGATTAATGGGTTAGAAGTGTGAGCATATATAATGTGTTGTACAGTGACTTGATTACAATTCTGATGAAGTCTCAAGACAAGAAAGCACATAATTGTTTAGGATTATAATAAATTTGGACTGAATATTTAAACATTTCCTTTGACATTCTTTTGAAACATCTGCTTTCACTGGCGGTGCACTGTATTTTCTCTTGTTCTTTGTTTTTGAACAGTGTCCATACATTGTATATTGTTATAGTTATGGGATTAGAAGAAGAAGAAGGCACCACTGAAAATAAATTTGAATTTTTTGGGGGAAAGGAGGAATCAAACAAGGAAATTAAATTAATAAGGAGAATGATTTTTAAGAAGATTTCTAATGATGAAATGGTTAGGAAAAGAAAATTAAAACATAATTCATCAAAGTTTAAAAAAAAGAATGGAGAAAATTTCAGATTCTATGAAGTAATATAAATAGCATAAGAAGTAAAGAGAAAAGATTATGGGATGGATTCATTAATAGCTACACTAAGTGCTGCTATCTTGCAAACTAGTTGGTATTCATTAACAGGTTCCACATGATATGTAGAGCTGCAAAACAAAGAGGAAATAGGAGAATATGCTAACAAAAGCATAGAGAGCTGGTGTACATACTAATTAACCAATCCAATATGGTGGAGCTCTTCAGAAAGCTATAAAGCAATTATGTAGACTCAGTGTAGCCATTTCCTCTCAACACCAAAACTCTTTGAAATACAGGTACAATTGCACTTAGAAAAAAAAAAGGAAAAAACATGTTAGGGGTTGCTGCAGCTAACATTATGCTGTTTGTGCAATAGGCTTTAAATTGGGTAGCTGCTGCTGGCAGACTTTGGGCAAAAAGATGAAGGGTGTTTAGACCCCCATTTTACTTATCATGGATTGCATGACACAGAACTTGATCAGAGCGATACCAAGTGGATAGGGAAACACTTGAGAAAATATACAACCTCTGCCTCCCCTACATCAGGCCCCAGGGAGATTGTGGAAAACCTAATCCAATGAAAACAAAGGTATGTGTAACATTATGTATACTAGCTACTGGTACTTTCCGGAAACCTACAGGGGATATATTAGGGGTGTCAAAAGCATCAGCCGCTAGAATATTTCCACAGTTTTTAAAAGCAATGCTACAACATGCAAGGGATTACATCTGTTTCTCACTCACCACACATGGAAAAGCAAGAACCATGCAGGGATTCTATGCAGTAGCACACTTCCCTGAAGAGTTGGGGGCCAAAGCTTGCACATATATAGAAATAAAAGCCCTACCATATGAACAGGGAAGGAGGTACATCAATAGAAAAGGTTAGTACTCTATAGTCAGGTTGAATGTAATACCCAAAATATCATCTACAATGTCTGTGTAAGTAACCCAGGCAGTTTCCATGACTCACACACATGGCACACCTGTGAGCTGTACACCAGATTTTCTAGGGGTGATATTCCTCAAGGACATCTAATGGGAGATGCAAGGTATGCAACACACCACAGACACCATGAACAAGAAATGTATTCAATAAATATCCAAGAACAAGAAATTTGTTCAATAAATATAAGCTTTCACACAACATTGCTTCCTCAGATATATTAAAAAGTTTGAGTGCAAGTGCAGCAACTTTTAAATATGTTAACTCAAAGCATCATATGACCAGAATCAACCAATGACAACAAGGATTACATAACACATCTAGAACTCTTATTTATTTACTATGGCTTTATTAATTGACATTTGTTTAATGGGAAAATCTGATTAGGTTTAAAGTACCTATTTTCAGAGAGGCCAGAGGAGAAAAGCTTCAAATTACTTAGAAATTTCATACAATAGTCATAGCAAAAAACAATATGAAAATCAGTACAATACAATATTGTAGTATAGATGTTAGAAAAAAATTTTGAAAAAAATTGATACAAAGTACAGTGTTAGAACAAGCTTAGGTAACATATATGGCTACTTAGATGACAGTGAA
Organism: Protopterus annectens; assembly: GCF_019279795.1. Taxonomy (NCBI): domain Eukaryota; kingdom Metazoa; phylum Chordata; order Ceratodontiformes; family Protopteridae; genus Protopterus; species Protopterus annectens. Next base: position 488,340,357 of record NC_056745.1, read on the forward strand.
AGTGATGTTTCTTGGTAATGAAAGTGTCCTTGTAGTAGCATTGTTTGTCAGAAGATAATATGTGGATAGGGTACTAAGTCATAGAGGGAAAACAGTAATAATCTTGCTTATTAGCTTTGACAGAGATAAAGACAGATGACTAAACAGGTATACCTGAATGATCAAGTAGCTATTGTATCTTAGAATAAGGAGAAGGTTAGGTGTTAGTATAGGTTCTGGGAGGAGAACAAAGAAAAACTAAGCTTGCTAGGGCGAGTGAGAAGTGAAAGTCAGTAGGTTTAGTAGATTTAATCAGGGAAATATCGAACTAGCTGAGTGGGAAGAATTGAAGAGGTACTTTACATCAGGGAGGTCAAGGAAAAAGGACAATTAGGTGAGGGGGTAGGGGAAAAGTAAAAGAAGAAGAGGTATGGATTGATGATGTTAAAGAGAAGGTGAGATTAAGATAAAGTACAGGTAAAAAGCTGCAGTGATGGGAGTTAAGAGTATATATTAACATTGTACCAGACTGATTTGTAGATACTAGTAAGAAAGAACAAATTTAACTTGGTTTGGGGAGATACAAGAAGAATAACACAATGGGGTATGTGAAGGTTAAGCAGGTAAAGAAGAACATGGAGAAAATGATGAAAAGAAGAAGTTTTAGTCTGGCTGAAAGCAGGAGCAGATCCATGCTTCACTTAAGAATTATTTTAAAGGATGTTTGAAGGTAAGATGACTGGGGTTAAGTCTAATGTTAATAGGTTGGTTGTTCTAGGCTTTTGCTACTGAAAATGAGTAGAGGCTTTTACCAGCTGAATTTGTGGTTTTATGCAGTATAAAAATTGTTTGCCTTCAGATCATAGGGATCTAATGGAATTATACTTTTGGAGAAGAGAGAATAAGGCAGGTAGTTGGTGTGTAAACTATGTTATAAGCTGTTAAAGGCTGTAGATAGGTTAATTGTTGAGGTAACTCAGGCCAAAGAAGGGAATGTAGAGGAATACAGTGATGGGTGAGATATGTAAGAACTGATAAGACTTTCAGATATTTTGTTGTAGTAAGATTTAAATTTGGACTGAAGTGAGGCTTGAAGGTTGGTCAGAATAGATGTACCATACAGGAGTGAAGGTAATAAGTGGGTGTAAGCTAATTTAAGTTGATCTGTTTGTTTAGATAAGATTTGTGCCTGTATAGCATACCTTATTTTTGGCATGTTTTTAATGCTGTCCTGAATATGGAGATCTTAACGAAACAATGGGCCGGATTCATGAAGGCTTGCACGGAGTCTAAGAGTAGTGTAAGACTCCATGCAGCCTTCGCGATCCAGGAACAGCCCAAGTCCGTGTAAAAGACAAGCTAAAACGGCTCTTACACGGAGTGGGCGTGGATAAGCTAATCACCTCACTTGCAGCCGAATAGCATGCAAATGAGGATGATTAGCAATCCAGGAAGCCCAGAACAGCCCGTGTAAGAGCCGTTTTAGCTGCAGAAATGTACTCAGTTGACAACTGAGTACGTTTCTGCAAAAACTGCAATGGAGCCATGTCAGCTCCAAATAAAGGGTGCATATGTGTCAGGCAGCATGCCAATGGCCAAATATGTGGCCATTGGCAAGGTAACCTGATGCAAATATCTTAAAAATATAACTTTTTTTTTCGGCGATCGCTGATGTTTAAACCCAGCGCAGCCCCGCGCAAACGGGCTGCGCTGTATAAAACATAAAAATGAAGGTTTTAAACCCACAAATGTGGGTTTTATGCAATACATGGAATGTCAATGCAGGGACCAGCAGACCAAAACCAACATGGCCACCGTGTAGTGGTTGCTAAGGGGGGAAGCTGAGTCTAAGAGATGTAACTAAGCATTAGTAGGCAATCTGATGCAAATGAGTGTTAGGATACTGAATTCCACTGTCACATAGCAAATCAGCACAGTCTGAGTAGTGTAAGAGTTACAGAAGGGGGAGGAACAGAGTAGGAGATAGGTGACATCACAGGGGGGAATGGTAGAAAGAAATGCAGTTCATTGGAGGTCAGAGTTACATGACAGATGTCAGACAGATATCATGGAAAGAGGTGTGCCACTAAATAAGCATGAGAAAGTCAAGAAATGGAAGGTGTACACTGTTGCCTACACCAAAGTTTCTTGCTGGGCATGCATGCGCACGTGTGTGCACCATGAAGCGCGAGTAAGGCAGTGTGCGTGCGTGTAAGGCAGACTGAGAATGTGGGAGTGTGTTGGGGGATGTTTAACACTGTTTGCGCGGGTGTGCACGCGTTTTAACCCGAATAAGCAGATTCTGAACTGTGTAAGCATGTGTGCACGTGTGTAAGCCACTTTGAGCGTGTTTCTGCTGGTCTGCACATGGCTCCTCCCTGAGGAAACAGAGAGGAAAAAGGAAGCAACAGACTTAGTAGGAAGCTAGCAGGGAATACTGCTGGAGCTAGCAGGTGAAAACAATTAGAAGCAGGCAATTACACAGGCAGAATAGTAGCCCAGCCCAGCACTTAAAACTCTGCAAACAGCAGTGCAGGATGTTTCTCTCAAGAGACACTGCAAGACAGGAGTTAAGTTATTAGAAGTGAAAACTGAAAAAGCTGAACTCAGAGCAGAAATGTTAGGGGCTGCCATAGCTGTCATAATGAGACATAGGCGACTTGCTGAGGGTGGTGACAATGCAGATGGTGCCAGACAACCCACAGTGAGGAGACGGAGAAGAGTGTACAGGCCCAGGGTCACCTACCACGGGTTACATGAGCTGGAGACAGTAGAGCGCTATAGAGTGGACAGAGACCTCCTGCAGCAAATAATGGAGCTGTGCAGGCCACGCCTCACACACAGAACCAACAGAGGGGAACCCATCCCAGTGGAAACCAAGGTATGTGTTGGCCTAAGAATACTAGCAACAGGTACCTTCCAGAGACCAACTGGTGATATGATGGGGATATCACAGGCATCAGCCTCCAGGGTACTGCACCAGTTCCTGGATGCCATGTCAGCACATGTCGGTGATCATGTATATTTCCCCAATGCCCGTGAGGTATTGGCCAGCAATATGAGTCTCTTCCAGCAAATAGCGGAATACCCTGAGGTAGTGGGTGCAATAGACTGCACGCACATACGCATCAAAGCACCAGCCGGTGAGCGGGGTAGGGCATACATCAACCGCAAGGGCTTCCCCTCCATCAACTGCCAGGTCATGTGTGATGCCCAGGGCATAATAATGAATGTGTGTGCTGGCTGTCCTGGGAGCTACCATGATTCCCACATCTGGCATTTGACGCAGCTGTACCAGACATTTGCCAATGGGGACATCCCGCACAAACACCTAGTGGGGGATGCAGGTTATGCACTGGAGCCGTGGCTGATGACACCCATCAGAAATGCACACACACCTGAACAGGAACGCCATAATGAGGCACACGCACAAACACATAATGTAATAGAGCGTGTGTTTGGGCTGCTCAAGTCATGGTTCCGGTGTCTGGACACATCTGGTGGAGCCTTGCAGTACACACCAACTACATGTACCAAAATTGTCATGGTATGTGCTATGCTACATAATATGATCTTGTGAAAACAGCTGCAGCAGGACCAGCATAGGGCTGGGCCAAACAGCCCCCCACCATTGCCAAGGCCATCACAGGCAGAGCATGACTCGGAGGAGGAACAACCTGAGCCTGCCCCAATAGGCAGAAGGAGGCGTGCCCAGTATGCCCTGGCCTTGGCAAAGAGGCAACGCATAGCACATACACTGGCTCAGTAGGAACCCTGGGAATGATACCCCCTCTGACTCACTCAAATAATAACATGGATGCCTACAATGACATGACCTGCTCACAAACATGTACAGAGAAGTGTAATATGCGCATCCGACAGAGGCAGCCCTGCAGCACCACCTGAGGCATGAATGCTATGTGTTAAGTAATGTAACACCATGTACTATATGCACACCTGAGGACCCTGACTAACATCCTACCCTCACCAAGCATCATGCCACAATATGACAATGAGATGATCAAGTGCAATAATTGACTGAAGTATCGCAGTTAGTCAAAGGGGATCCAATGTGTGCCAGTCTGGGATGACATGCTGAGCATGACATGATGCTCCACCTGCTAGGACTGGCGTGCACCTATCAGTGCAGGCCGTATGGATACTGGCAAAGGCTGTTGTTACCCCCAGTGTGCCCTGAATAGGTAAGGCTCAAAACACAAACCTATCTCCATAGGTATCATAAGGGATAAGAATAAGATAAGGGATAAGTCGAAACAGCAAGATGCATGCAGTCTAAACTCACCCAGTATGGAGAATGTTGATATCTGTGCTGTAACAGAAAACTGAGTCAAGGCTCACAACAGCACCCTAACACTACCAGGTTACACCTCATACTGTGCTGTACAGCCTCAAAACATGGAACAAGCTACAAAAGGAGGGTAACTAGCAAGAATTGTCAAGGATAACCACACCCCCATGTCGGTACCACAACAAAAAGCAGCATGGACTAGCCATGGTCAAGTAACAGTGGCTAAAACTGCCCCCCAGTTTATAGCCTGCTACAGACTACTGTCCCAACACCAGGAACTGCACCTGGCCTATGCTGGAATACATGAATATATCAAGTCCTCCAAACCACATTATATTGGGTGACTGAAAATACCCAGACATAGACTGGGAGCATTATACTAGCTCCAACAGTGTAGGACAAAAGTTCATAGAATCCATAAACCAAAAGGCCCAGGAACAACGTACCACTCCCACAAGAGGGGTAAGCATACTGGATGTGATAATCAGCAACATGGGTACTGGATGGCAAGATGAGAAGTGTATTGCTCACTGGTAAAACCAGACCATAGAGTAATCACACTGGATATACAAATCCTGACCACAGTCCCTGGCCAGAAAACCACAGTGGAAAACATGTGTAAAGCAATATTTGCACTCCTCCAAACTGATGTGGAATCCATTAAAGGTCCTGTGCAAATATGGGCCACACCTCAGAACCTGTAATACAGCCATTCCATGAACACTACCAGGAATGCTTGGATTATGCAATCCTAAATTAAAACAAGACACAATGCCATACATGCAGGCATCTGGCATGGTGGACACCAGCCATAACCAAACCATGCAAGAGAATGAGGAAGCTACTACATGATAGAGCAAACATAAACAATGAAGTAATCACTGATCAGTAGTATGGCAATAAAATCTGTCCACACATACAATCCACTAAGGCCAGCCACAACAAGTTGAATCTGTGAATCCTGAGGCAATGTTACACCTGCCCCAAGTACACAGACAACCCCCAACTCCACCCAAAAAATACAAATATATGTGAGAGATGTAACCATCTATCCAAACTGGAGGCTGAGCTCCCTCAACTCAGTACTCCCAAAACTAGTCAGGAGGAGAAGGTAACCACACACACACCACAAACACAGTCCCACATAGACCTATCACAACTGCAAACCAAACACATAAACACAGAAAAACATTCCCAGAGGTACAAATTACAAACACAGCACACCAACAGAGGCCTCTAAAGCAGACACCCAATCAAACAACCTCCAAACATTGCACATGCAACACATAGTACACAAAGCTGGTGTGCCAAACAGTCACAGGCCAGAAGGAGAAACAACATACCTGATACAGTTGTAATAGGTGACTCCATAGTCAGACACACTGCTGTCCCGCACACCAGACTGAACAAGGGAAAGGGTACAGTAAGCGGCCTGTAGGCTGCCACAATACGCCACATAACAGAAGTATGCAGGTCACTCCAAAGCAAGTAGAAATATGATGCAGTCATAGTCCATGCTGGTGTGAATGACCTGAGATGTACCTCCCTAGACTACATGAAAAGAGACATAGATGAGCTCTCTGATTATGTAGTCCAGGCCGGTATGACACTCACCGTTTGCAGCATCCTACCCTTACCAAGAATAATGCCACAGTCCAAACACGGAATGATCAGTCATAGCAAGTGGCACACTTACTGGTGTCATTCCAAGGGGATCCAATGTCTGTCTGCTTGGGATGTCATGCTTGACAAGCCACACAGCTGTTCTTGGGATGGCTTGCACCTGTTACCTCTGGGTGTCTGGATATTGGATAAGGCCTTTGCCACCTCCATAGAGCTTTTTGTAGGCAAGGCTGAAAAGACTGACCCACCAGCCTAGAAAACATAAGTGGAAAGAAACATAAGGGTAATGCTGACCAATGCCCGATGTGTAAACCCCAATATGCATGCTCCCAAGGCCATCCCCAGTATGGAGAACATCGAGGTCTGTGCAGTGACAGAAACCTGCTGTAAGCCTCCTGACAGCACACCAGCACTACCAGGTTATACCACATATCATGTGTCATGGCCCCAAAACCTGGAACAAAACATAAAAGGAGGGTGAGTATCCATATTCAGCACAGACACCCATACGTCCAGGTAACTGACAATGCACAAGGCATTGGAGTCCACCCATGTGCAACTAACTGTAGGCAAGACTGCTGTACAGTCTGTAGCATGCTACAGACCACACTCTCATACACAGGAAACCCACCCAGCCATCCTGAAGACACTGGACAGTATGAATGTCCCACCAAATACGAAACAAGGTACCACAAATTACCACATAGGTGGTAAACCATTATGTATGGAAGGAGTAACCAGGGACCTAGGGACACAAGTGGACAGTAACCTGTTATGTGACACCCACATTGCCAATGTGGCTAGGAAGACTGTCTACATTTGACACCGTATCAGGAAAGGATTCACATGTACATCAACAGAGGTCATTGTGCCCCTATACTGTTCTCTTATCACACCCATAATCTAGTACAATGCCTCATATGGGATGTACCTTACCTGACACCTGCAGCAGTTAGAAAGACCTCAAAGGTACCTCACCAAGAGGATAAAGGGTCTCAAATATATGTCATATGCTGCCTGGCTGTAGACACCCCAGCTGAATGCAGTCACATACTGCCTACACAGAGGCAATGCATGCCTGTTGTAGAAGGCCATGCCCAACACAGGAGTAATGGACATGCTCCACCCCAGAAAACTAAAAGCCATCGGAGCTGTGAGAGTGAGAGATGTCAACCTCAACAAATAATGAAATAGGATGTGCTGGTGGGACAGATACATAATCCAGAGGCTCCCCACACCCTGGACCAGAATCCCACTCCATGTTAGGCAGAGCCCCTCACTGACACTCTTCAACAGGAATCATGCCAAGTGGATGGATGATTGTAGAGTTACACTGGGGGTCTTCACTGTGTCATGTCCAGACAGAGGCACAGCAAAGCAAACCATAAATGGCCATAATATTCACATAGCAAGGGGTGGCAAAAGCCACACACACTCTGGCTAGGCTAACAAATGCCCTAGGGTGAATAGCCTAGTATGAACCTATGAACCTATGAAGATACAAATTGTACAGGACACTAAGGATAATCCCAAGGCTTTCACAACTGATGGTAGGAACCATGTTGGGAATTCACAGATATGCTCTGAATCACACAAATATCACAAACACACACACACATATTGCCAACATACATCCTGACAGGTGCAGTGCAAACCCTCCCCCCCGAATGCAGAATATCTATCCCAGCAGACTTCTGGCCCCCTGACATTGCAGATGCTGAGGTAACAGCCAGCATCTACAAAGCAAAACACACAGCAGCAATGGTATGAGATGGTGTCCTGGGCTTAGTGCAATATGGACTCCAAGATGAATGGAATGCCAAATCACACTACTGCTCAATGTCAGCCTTACCACAGAATATGTACCCAAAGAGCAGTGTACAACAACAGTGGTCCTTCTCAACAAAGGTGTTGCCTGAATGGATACTGAAAACTACTACCCCAGAATCCTGAGAAGCTCGGTCTGCACAGCTATGGAAAGGATCAGCATGTACCACAGACATAAAGATATTGGGGACCTACTGACACCGGACCCTACCCAGTGTGGCTTTCTTAAGTGCAGATCCTGCCCCTAAACATGTTTGACTCAATTGAAACAGTCATTAAGGTCATTGATGAGGGCAATGTGGTCCACACAGCGTAGCTGGACCTTGCAAAGGCTTCTATACAATACCCTACGTGTTCATTATAGATAAGCTCACCAGCTTAAATATAAACCCCTATGTCAGTAGAGGGGTTGCAAACCAGACCAAGGACAGAACAGACATGGTCAGACATGCTGCAGCCATGTCAGACTACAAACCAAATATAACTGGCATCCCACAAGGCTTGGTCCTGGGATCTCCCTCGTCTGGTATATATGTCCCATAGGTACAGGCAAACATGGAAGGACTGTGTCCGAACATGTTTGCAGAGGACTACAAACTGCTCACCACATATGATCCACCAGCTGACACAAGCATCCCAGAAAAGGGCCACATAGAAACAGACAACTGGTGCCATAGCCATGTCAGCAAGCTAATTGCAGAAAAGTGTATAGTCAACCCCCGTGGATATACAGTAAGTGCCCACCAATTACCACATAGGTGTTAACCCATTATGTAGTTAACATGTAATGAGAGACCTGGGGACACAAGGTGATAGATATCCTGCATTGGACAAACATGTGCTGTAGTGTTTACAGAAACATACCATATACCCATCTAATCATGAAGGTTGTCAGATCTAGATAAGGGGAGGTCATTGTGGCTCTGCAGTCATCCTTCATCAGCGGTACAATTGACTACAATAGCCCCTGTGGGATGTACCTCAGCAGACACCTCCATCAACCGTAAAGTCCCCAACAGTACCTCACCAGGAGTATCAAAGAGCTTGCACAGATACCATGTGTTGCCTGTGTTGCTGGTATCAATAAACATGCTGCACCTTGTACAATCTGAATGGCAGTGAGCTATGCACATGAGAGACCTGAACCCCAGCACTGATTTACATAGGACAAGCTGTACTGCATGATCCATAACACAGAAGCCACCCCCACCCATGAGTGAACTCCCAGTACAGGCTACCCATAGAGTCACTTATCAATCTTCCTCAATAGGAATCTTGATGAGTGGATGGGAGATGGTAGATTTATCCTGGGTATCACTGTCATGTCACAGGTAGACAGAGGCACAGTATACTAACCATGACATATGTCATGGCAAACTCCACTTACAATGTGTGTTGAAGGACAAACACACTCTCCAACTAGCATTAGACATGGACTAGGGCACATTGCTAGTGTTTGCAAATGTACACCTATGTTGTGGAATACACTACCAATGTTGGACAAGCCTGGTTTAAGTAGTTCATATCTGAACAGAATGCAACATGGTCAGATGTACACAACTGGCCCCTAACCAGGCTGTTGTGCTCACTATCGAAATGTAAAGCAGTGATAGTACTAAAGCCCAGGATACTGTCCACCACAGTCAAAGTACTACCAGTACACTATACAGTACTACAGTGTTAGGTCAGTGTGAAAGGATGTTGACAACTGTATGCAAAGTATCCCATGCAAACACTGCAGGCACAGTATAATCCTGTTGTGTTCACACACAAAGCAGTTGTACAGTAACTACACAACATGACACACAACACACAACCATAAACGGGTGATATTTGTTGAAGTTCACACTCATCCACAAATGTGGTGGGCTGCAGAGTCCAACATATGGAATGCTCACACTGGGCATGCTCACACACTTTGAAAAATGAGACATATGTCAGACAACATGCCATGGGAAGGCTGAAGTGGGCATGCTCACACACTTAGGCCAAATCTCAGTTTAGCAGTTGGACACACATATCTGGTATTTTTACGTGTTATTCCAGGAACCAACCACATTACAGCAGTCTGCCCAGTGCACACAGTTAAATGACTACAGAGACATACATGATATAGTGGATCCCTCCCATATGCAAACATCTTCCACAGATGCACAAGTTGTTCATACAAACAGGGAATGCTATGGCAATAAAGATGTGCAAACAGTCTATCAGCAACAAATAATGTGCATTTGACAATTAAACATATGGGTGTAGAGGTCAACACTACGCTGTTTGCCCTAGGGAATGACAGCTTAGCCAGAGTGTGCTTGGTGTCTGCCTCCCCACAGGATGCACATTCCCCTTTCTAAACACCGATGATGTCAGCACCCTATAAGTACAGCAGGAGAAAAAAACCTCCCAGTAATGTGAATAGAGCGCTCCGCTAATGCGTCCATAACGAGTGTCATAACATAGTTAGGTAGGGGTTTGAATCCTGCAAATGCTCAGTGTGTGTGTGAGTGGGGTTGGTGTGTGTAAGTCTGTGGGAAAGAATTGTCCCTTGTAGCAACTAGGAAAACACACTACAAGATGCACATTCCCCTTTCTAAACACCGATGATGTCAGCACTCTATAAGTATAGCAGGAGAAGGGAAACCTCCCAGTAATGCGAATAGCATGCTCCGCTAATGCGTCCGTTGCAAGTGTCATTACATAGTTAGGTAGGGGTTTGAATCCTGCAAATGCTCAGTGTGTGTGAGTGGGGTTGGTGTGTGTGTAAGTCTTTGGGAGTGAAATGTCCCTTTTGGCAACTGGGAAAACACACTACAGGATGCACATTCCCCTTTCTAAACACCAATGATGTCAGCACTCTATAAGTACAGCAGGAGAAGAGGAACCTCCCAGTAATGCGAATAGCACGCTCCGCTAATGCGTCCGTCTCAAGTGTCATAACATAGTTAGGTAGGGTTTTGAATCCTGCAAATGGCAAGTGTGTGTGTTTGTCTGAGGGGGGTTAGTGGGTGTGCAATTGTGTGTGAGGGAAATGTCTCTTTTGGCAACTAGGAGAACAGACTACAGGATGCAAATTCCCCTTTCTAAACACCGATGATGTCAGCACTCTATAAGTATAGCAGGAGAAGGAAAACCTCCCATTAATGCAAATAGCGCACTCTGCTGATGCGTCTGTCTCACGTGTCATAACATAATTAGATAGGGGTTTGAATCCTATAAATGGCAAGTGTGTGTGTTTGTCTGAGGGTGGTTAGGGTGTGTGAGGGAAATGTCCCTTTTGGCAACGAGGAGAACAGACTACAGGATGCACATTCCCCTTTCTAAACACCGATGATGTCAGCACTCTATAAGTATAGCAGGAGAAGCTAAACCTCCCATTAATGCGAATAGCGCGCTCCGCTAATGCGTCCGTCTCAAGTGTCATAACATAGTTAGGTAGGGTTTTGAATCCTGCAAATGGCAAGTGTGTGTGTTTGTCTGAGGGGGGTTAGTGGGTGTGCAATTGTGTGTGAGGGAAATGTCTCTTTTGGCAACTAGGAGAACAGACTACAGGATGCAAATTCCCCTTTCTAAACACCGATGATGTCAGCACTCTATAAGTATAGCAGGAGAAGCTAAACCTCCCATTAATGCGAATAGTGCGCTCTGCTAATGCGTCCGTCTCAAGTGCCATAATATAGTTAGCTAGAGGTTTGAATCCTGCAAATGGCAAGTGTGTGTGTTTGGCTGAGGGGGGTTATTGTGTGTGAGGGAAATGTCCCTTTTGGCAACTAGGTGAACAGACTACAGGATGCACATTTCCCTTTCTAAACACTGAAGAATGTCAGCACCCTATAAGTACAGCAAGAGAAGGGAAACCTCCCAGTAATGCGAATAGCGCACTCTACTAATGTGTCTGTTTCAAGTGTCATAATATAGTTAGGTAGGGCTTTGAATCCTGCAAATGGCAAGTGTGTGTGTTTGCCTGAGGGGGGTTAGTGTGTGTGCAATTGTGTGTGAGAAAAATGTCCCTTTTGGCAACTAGGAGAACAGACTACAGGATGCACATTTCCCTTTCTAAACACTGATGATGTCAGCACCCTATAAGTAAAGCAAGAGAAGGGAAACCTCCCAGTAATGCAAATAGCGCACTCTGCTAATGTGTCCATCTTGAGTGTCATAACATAGTCAGATAGGGGTTTGAATCCTGCAATTGGCAAGTGTGTGTTTTTTGGCTGAGGGGGGTTAGTGTGTGTGAGGAAAATGTCCCTTTTGGCAACTAGGTGAACAGACTACAGGATGCACATTTCCCTTTCTATACACTGTTCAGCTGAAGGCCATGGCTCTGGCACAAGTTGTCTGTTTTTATGATGCCCCTTTGGAAGATGCTTGTGTCGGCTGGAGAGTCGATTATGGTGGCCAGTTCGCAGTCATCTGCATATTTGGTCAGCCACAGTCTGTCCGTGTTGGCCTGTACCTCCAATAAATATATACCAAACAAGAGAGATCCCAGGACTGAGCCTTGTGGGACACAACTCGTAACTGGTTTGGAGTCTGGCATGGCTCCAGCAAGTCTAACCATGTGGGTTCTGTCCTTGAGCCACTGTGCAATCCATCTAGTGACATAGGGGCTTATATTTAAGCTGATGAGCTTCTCTAGAATTCCCAAGTGGGGTATTGTTGTGAAGGCTTTTGCGAGGTCCAGGTAGGCTGTGTGAACCACCTTCCCCTCGTCAATGGCCTTGGTGACTGTTTCAAAGAAATCAACCAGGTTAAACCTGGTAGTGCTGGTGTGCTCTCAGTAGCCCTGAACCAGGCATCTGTTACCGCACAGATATCGATGTTTTCCATGCCAAGGAGAGTTTTGGGTGCATGCATCTGGAGGTTTAGACTTCTGGCGTTGGGTAGCATTACTCTTAGTTTCTTATCCCTTGTGATACCTGTGAAGGTGGGTTTGTTATTTGAGCCTTGCCTAACATAGGCACTATGGGGGTAGCAAGAGCCTTTGCCAATATCTGAAAGCCCAGGGGTGACAGGTGCAGGCCATCCCTAGCGAAGCAGGTAGTTCAACAGAAGATGAATATGTGAAGGTGTAGTGCCTGTGATTAGTTAGCAGTAGCATATATGACTGCTCATGTGGACACATGCCAGGTAAGTCATATGCACTGTGTCACAGGCAATGTACATGTGAACAGGACAAACAGTGACATCCTGTCAAGTGGAACATGGACATACATATAGTAAGCTATGCAGATGGCACTAGGAGTCCACAGAAGCTCTATAACTATGCATTGTAGGTGTGATCAGTATTCCAGGGTAATTGCAAGCAAACATGCATGCAAACAAAGCTACAGTAAACAGGGCTGCATGTAGTCCATTATACAACAAACAAGCTGTACCAGTTTCAGTAGGTAACACTGCAAATATGCAGGCACTATGCACATGTACATGGAAATACACGGGTCAGATGGCTAGGGTCCAGTCTCAGTGCACACAAGTGTACAGACCATGTACTGTCAGGATGTACAATAACTGGATGGAATCCCATGTGCTCATACCTGCAGTAATACACATGTCAAATAGACACTGAGCCTTCACTCAGTGGTTCCATACTTCATAGGATGTATGCTACCTGGCCTGCCACCACAGTATCCTTGACATATATGGGGACTCTCCCTCCTGTGACAGTTAGTTTTGTGTGTTGGGGCTGTCTAGCATGGTATGAGATGTGAGCATGCAGTGCTAGGGTGCTCCTGTGTGTCCTGTACCAGTCGTGTAGTACTGCACACATATCAACATCCTCAAACATCTGCATTGCAGAGTCCAGTGTGGGCAACATGCCACTTGCAATTTACATGTCCATCATTGCGTATTACTACATTCATTACCTTATCCCCTGTGCTACCTATGGATGTAGCCTTCTGTTGACATCATTACCACCATTATGCCAACATGTGCAGATGCTACACTATGGTACTTACCATGGGTGTAGACAACAGGACATGACAATCACACACTTACTGCATCAGGCATGCTGTGATATACCCACAATTAATTCAGCACACAGTACTGTTAACAACATGATACTATTACTACACATCTATGTGGTCACCTTGTGCATCAGCAACATGTTAACCTGTACCTGCACAGTTGTTACAGATTGCAGGAGGTGGCACAGTTTCATCATATGCACAGGGTGTGAACTTGGTATGCCTGAGTCAGCCACCGATACCATCAATTGACATGTATGTGTATGTGTGTTGGTGAGGGACAGCAGTAGAAGGTGGGGCAATGTTGATGCAGTGTGTGCATGTATGCGGTAGCCCTAGGTGTTGTCAATTCGCATGTGTGTATGGATGCACACAGGCCATGGACACGGTACCTGTGCCTTGCAGGGGTGCTACGGACTGTATCCAGTACCAACCCAGACTGGGTACTGTCATCAGAAGCAGGTGTTCATTGACTGGACACAGATCCCTGTTGGGCCCGGCCAGAGCCACGTGCACGTGGCCTCCTGGGGCGGTCTGATGACAGCACAGACCCAGCATTGCTGGGGCTGCTGCTGGCACTACGGGGGCAGCCGCGGCCCTGTTGTCGTCCGCGACGACTGCCAGCTGCTGCTGTTGCTGGCATACAGCCACGTCGACACCTCAACCACCCACCATCGCCCTGGCTCATGGACATGTAGTTGTGGAACCAGTCTAATGTGTCCCCACAACATCTGTCTATGACATCGTTGAAATCACGGATCGCAGCCGCAATGTCACGCATACTGTCAGTCATGGCTGTGCGACATGCTGTCAGCTCCCTCAGACCCTGTCTGGTGTACCGTTCCATACGTGACTGTGCCTGCATGACAGCCCGAAACATAGCTGAGGTTGTAAGACCTCTGTGGGCACGTCTGACAGGGGCAGTACACCCACGGATGCTCCCACGAGAACCCCTGGACATCTGTCTGTGTGGTACCATCTCTAGGCCATGCTCATGGCTGCTGTGTGGGGAGGCATGTGCCACAGATACCACATTACCCTGGTCAATGCCCACTGTATGCTGTCCATCACCTAGGGACATTGGTGACAAAGGGTGTATTGGCAGGATAACTGTGCGCATTGATGGGGTCGACAGCTGTGTACTGTCAATCAGCTGACCAATGGCGGACCCTGGCATACTTTCCTGTGCCATTACACAGATGTCATCATTATCAGTACCCTCGGCACCTGATTCAGGTTCCCTGCTACATGACACCAGAGCAGCACCAGAACCTGTGGGAGGGAAACAGGAAACACAGTTTACAATGTCTACACATTACCAGTGATGCACACATGCACACATGCACACATGCACAGGTGCACAGGTGCACACATGCACAGGTGCACACATGCACACATGCACAGGTGCACACATGTACACATGCACACATGCATACATGCACAGGTGCACATGTACACATGCACACATGCACAGGTGCACACATGCACAGGTGCACAAATGCACACATGCACAGGTGCACACATGCACACATGCACAGGTGCACATATGCACAGGTGCAAACATGTACACATGCACACATGCACAGGTGCACACATGCACAGGTGCACACATGTACACATGCACACATGCACACATGCACAGGTGCACATGTACACATGCACACATGCACACATGCACAGGTGCACAGGTGCACACATGCACACATGCACACATGCACAGGTGCACACATGCACACATGCACAGGTGCACACATGCACAGGTGCACACATGTACACATGCACAGGTGCACAGGTGCACACATGCAAAGGTGCACACATGCACACATGCACAGGTGCACACATGCACAGGTGCACACATGCACACATGCACAAGTGCACACATGCACACATGCACACATGCACAGGTGCACACATGCACACATGCACACGTGCACACGTGCACACATGCACAGGTGCACACATGCACACATGCACAGGTGCACACATGCACAGGTGCACACATGTACACATGCACACATGCACACATGCACACATGCACAGGTGCACACATGCACACATGCACAGGTGCACACATGCACACATGCACACATGCACACATGCACACATGCACATGTGCACACATGCACACATGCACACAGTTTCACACAATTGTACAGTACTCAGTATGCGTGATATCAACACACAGACACAGACACACCTACATGCATACAAAGAGCACTACTAAGTGAGCCAAATAGTACTATTACTATCAACACTATTACAGAAATTGTTAATACACACTCACCAGCATGGATAGGCTGCATTGCTGTTATACCAGAGGGACCTGCAGACGTGAAGAAACTAACGTCAGTGGGCACAACTGTGCCATTGTTACTGAGTATGATACAGGTCAGTAGTACAGCAGTCGCCTTTCACAGGTCAGCTGCTAATATTGAGGATATCACACTTGCACATTAAATACTATGGTGACAGCTACAAACCAAGGACACACCTCACACATGCATTAACTACCAGTGTACACAACAGTCAACTATACATATGGTGTATTACCTGCACGTTCACTGTCTTGCTGCTGCGTGGCTCCAGCCTCCATCATAATGCATATCTGCTGCTGTTGTTGATGCTGGCAGACTGGAGCCACTGCACTCATGAGTAGTCCCTCCAGTCTGGTGAGTGGGGGATGTGTAGCCACCCCACCACCTGTGGCGACCTGTTGCCTGTGGATATCCGACACATGCTGACGGACATGTCTGATTAAATCACTGCAGTGATGTCGTACCTGCTCATATGTCCTATTATGCGTGCCTATGTCATTTACCCGACGGACAAGGTCTTGCCACAGTGCAGCCCTCTCCTGCTGATTCTGGCTGGTGTGGGAAAAGAGTATTGCATAATCCCGCACCAGGCTCTGGTGTATCTCCTCATCCTCAGCTGTAGAGTAAGTGGGATTCCGTGGGTGGGCCATGTACCTGAGAAAGAAAAGAACCTGATATCAGCAATATATGTCAGCAGAATTTGGCACACATACTACACATGCTACTCGACTGTTATGATACAACATATCTCACATATGTTGCATCTGTCTGTCTATTTGTGGATACACATGTAAATGGCCAGGTATCAATGCTCAGCCAGCAACTGTGCAACAGTACCTGGCACACTCCATATGACATACTACCAAACCCCAGCAGTCAGAACACTGATTCAGGTCAAGAGCACCTCCTCACTCTGGGGGTTTGTATCTAGGTACTGTATGGCTTACATCATCAACTACTGTGAGCTGACCACACACTGATTGCCCTGGATATACATATCCCACCTCCACCACCAGCACAAACGACTATAGTGAATAACATTACAGATGCAAACTTTACACTTTGTAACAGTGACATGGTATCCTTTCAGCCCACTGGGCCAGTGGCAGATACAACCCACAATGCTGACCCCTACACAATTGCTTTCTACAGACATCTCCGAGAATGCATGGATCATGCAATCCCATATATGACCAAGACACTCTCCACAAAGGGACAGCATCCTGTCTGGTGGACCCCAGCCATAGACAGATTGTATTACAGAAGATGGAAGCTACTGCAAGACAGAGCATAATTCCATAAAGGGAGGGCATGTCTGAGCAGCACTAGTAAGGATCTATTTTCCATCATACAAACATCCATGGGCAACTTTGAGAGGGAAATCAAGAGGGACACTACAGATAACCAGAAGACCTTCTTCAGTTATGTTAGCAACCTGGTCAGGATCCATCCTCTATGCCCATAGTTAGTACACAACAACACATATTTCACTGACACCACAGATATTGACAACATTGTGGCAGACAGGTTCAGTGCAGGTGTCACCCCTCCCTCTCCCCCAAAATAAGACATGGTTATCCCAGCTGACTGTAACCTCCCTGTCATCACAGATGTCCAGGTGAGAGCCACCCTCAGGACAGCAGAATACACAACATGAATGGGACCTGATGGTATCCCCAGTTGCATGCTATATAAACTCTGACAGGAGCTAAACACACATATAGAAGTGCTATGTAACACTAGCCTGACTACAGGATATGTACCTGTACACTGGCGCACAGCAGCAGTGGTTCCACTCCTGAAGGAGGCACCTCAACATACCAATACAATACAACACAATACATTACATTACAATACAATACTATACAATATGCTATTGCCGTGGGACTACAGCAGCGTACTGTTCTGCTACCCTGACCATTGTGACACATGTGGTGTGATGGTACCTGCTGCTGTCACACAGTTACACAGGGTGACTCATATGGCATATTACCTATCTGACTAACATTCAACAGGGGTATGTGTGACATGTACTCATGGGGAGTCTTGCTTCTTAACACTGTGTGGTTTATTGCAGGGTATGTCTTATCTGTGGGTAGGAACTTTTACCTCCACATGTGCACTCTATTGCAGTGGCACGGATGACACACAGCAGACATTTAGGTTGTGGATGGTGTGAGGTGTTACTATGGTTGTTGGACATCTGTCATGGGTGTGACTTACATATGTAAATCTGGGAGTGGTAACCTCTATGTGGGTAGTATATGTGTAGTCTGTGGTGTTGTCAGTCACTGTGCATTGGTAATGTGTTTGAGTGCATTGTCACAGTGTTGTACATGTCAGTGTGTCCTTCTCCATATCTGTAGCTGTCATGTGAGGTCCATACCATGGCATCCATTATGTGGTGTGGAGGGGTACACCGACCTACATGTCCATAGCTGACACACCATGTCCACTGACACATACCATGTGCAGGTATTCCAGGGATAGTGTGCCACTGTGAATATCATTGGGGCCACTATTGTACACATTTATGACCCTGTTCACCCCTGACACATGCAGTGGTGGGCAGCCAATCACATATCTGGTGGTTACTGGTGTAGGTGATTTGGAATGTGGTATGGTACTCCGGTTTTGTCACTGGTGTTCACTCCATGCCTTTGTCACCAGGCACCTGTTGCAATACATCTGTACACATGTGCCTCACTCAGAATTTATATACATCTCTCTCTCTATATATATATATATATATATATATATATATATATATATATATATATATATATCTATATGTATATATCTATATATATATATATATATATATATATATATATATATATATATATATATATATATGTCTGTATACATATACACATATATATATTGATGTACATATATTGCTATAGATGTGGAGAGGGGGGGACACAGAGGGGGTGAGAGTGACAGAGGGGGTGGGACAGGCTGTGTTGAAGGTCGTCATATACAGTCATACCTGTAGATAGTCAGATCAGTCTGTCTATGTATATGTATCTACATATATCTATATCTGTATGTGTGCATTACATATATATGTTTGTACTACATCTGTCTATGTATTCCTACATCTCTCTCTCTCTATGTATGTATACATATATGCATATCATATATATATATATATATATATATATATATATATATATATATATATATATATACACATACATATGTTGACATACATACGTATCCATATGATAGACAGGTATATCAACATGTTTGTCTACCATACTGTATACACACACTAACATACTGCTAAACATACAGAACTGTGAAACCTACTTTGTACATGGCACTACAACCTACAATCAACCAACATTGATATGTGCACATAGATGCTCTCACATACAAATGTATGTACAGCCTTCACTGATAGTTGCTGCATGTCCCCTGCCCTTTACACATCTTCATATACATATGGATACAGACCAATGACACATATGGAGGGTTCACAGTATGTAGACCTTTATAGTATTACTTTACATTACCTGTGTTTGTCACAGCTGCTTGTGTTGCCATCTGGTTCTCTGTCCTGCTGCTCCACTTCCCGGTTGTCAGCTTTCAGGTGGCTGTTGCTGAACAATTTGTTTGTGTCTGCTTAATTTCAATTTTCTCTGTCTCTGTCTCTCTCTCTCTCTCTCTCTCTCTCTCTGTCTGTCTGTCTCTCACGTCCTTCTCAGGGTGCAATGAAAGTATTGCATGTGTGGACTGGGAGTACAGCATACTTTTGTAGGTATCTGCATATGCCCATGTGATGGCCTCTGCACCAATTGTTAGCCAGCATTTGCTAATTGCATGCAGCCAGTTGTGTACTGATTGCAGTTCTCACTGTGATTTCAGAACAGTGCTATAAAAAGGTATGTGAGATAGGCGTAGCCCTTTCAGATTTTAAGGGCAGGGACCATGCTGTTATGCTGTGGACAATGTTCTGTGAGTGTAAAGGTTGGTATCTCTCTCATATTTCTAGGTGTGTTGTAGATTAACATTCCTCCATTCATTTCTCCAGTTTCCTGTACTAACTGTGTATGTACACTGACACCTACAACTACTACTACTGTTAATGTGTGTGTGTGTGTGCTTTCCTTTCACTTTTGCTTGCACTTTGTTGCTAAGGCTTCAATAGTTGCCCTTTACAGTCACTACTTGCATGCCTGCTCGGTGTCCTGACTATAGTGTGCTGCTGTAGCTTTCCTATTTTCCATGTACATTCACACCTTGGAATGCTTGCTATATCTGCTAGGGTGTTACAGCATGCAGTGTGGTCTGGCCATGGTGTGGGCCTTGGCATCTATTAGGGTATTTGAGTATGCTGCTGAGCAGGCCCCAGAGACTTTCAGGTTCATCTGTTATGTGCCTCATGGAATGGGGTATACCCATTAAAATGTCTGGTATGCTGCAGTTGTGACTGTGGGTTAACATGAGCATATGTATTACTACACTTTTTCTGCCATGCAAGTGGTGAATACTTTCAGGAATCCATAGTTACCATTGCATGTGTTACACCTTTCTGCCTACTGTTTGTACATTTCACATGGAGTCTGTGGGGCATCCCTGTAAGTCATTCACTGTTGCTATGTCTAGGCTCTTAACTATTCAAATATGGCAATGTCAGACCCGTCATGTGTACAGATATTTGCAGGTTGTCCACATTTCTGCCTCATATTTTGGTCAATATCTCATGCACACCTTTTTCTGGCAAATCACTCTGGGCTCAAGTCAGAATATGGTGACAAACATTCAAGTTTCAGACTTCATACCCTTCCAAACATCCCACAAAGTGCAGACCCTGTTACTCTCTGAACTGTCTGCGTTTGTTGTAACATTATTTGTAATGTGTCCCTGGTTTTGGGCCTTTGCTCCACATATTTTATTACTTGGTCCAGATGTGTTCCTGTAAGAGGTTGTGGGGTATGGGCAGTGATTATCCTGCTGTGAGTATGTGTGTGGCTTGCAAGGTGCTATAGTGACATTATTACCTACTAGCTTCCAACTAGCATGGCTGTTTCTGTTCACACACTACTATTATGGAAATCTACTAGTTTTGATAGTAATTCTAAATGGCATGCTTTGTGTACTACACATATATATTCCCTTTACATTCATTCCTACTATTACATGATATATTTATTTTAGCACAATGCTCTTGCATAAGAGTCATGGCTTAGTGGTAAGTCATGCCGACTACTGTTTCCAAGGTCCTGGGTTCGGGACCGACAGTGGGATTTTATTTTGCTTTTGAACTGAGTACAGGACCTGTCAATCAAAATGACTAAGGCACTTTTAAGCAGTTGTAACCAGGTTAGCGCTGGTTTGCTCGGAGCTCACGCATGCGCACTGGCGGTTAGCTCTGCCCACACAAGCGCACACCCGCTTAAATGTGCTTACTCTTGCGCACACCCGCGCTATTTTCTTTGAAAGAAAAGAAAATGGGGAGACAGGAAAGTGGTGAAAAAGGGGTCACAAAGAGGGTAAGACAGTAGGGAAACAAGCTTGGGATGTGCAGGAGGGATGTAGGTAAGGCCCATCACTGCCCATTTCTTCATCAGCAACAGCTGAGCATATGTATGTAATTTGGTGTGACATTTGAAACCTTCCACCCCTGAGAGAGGTGTCAGGACAACAATAATACTTGTTGTACAGCCAATTGTAATTGATAGGTTCCATGTCCAGTAGACATGTGTGCGGAATGGGCAGCTATGTATGGGGCGTAATTTTTTTGTGGGTACAGAGTGCCCCATTTATTTATTTTTTTTTCAGGTGAGAGTGGTATGTCAGGTGAAGGAAGTCGGTACAGCTGGGGAGGTAGGTTGGGTAGGTAAACAGACAAGAAAAACAAGATGCATACAGGGGCAGTGTATGACATGTGTGGGGGGGGTTATGCAATTGACGGGGACGGAGGTTTGGATATCCAGAGCCCATGAGCCCACAGATGGCAACAGTGGAACTGATATCCCCACCCATAGGCAGTTGCCACTGTTCCTTCACTGCCCAGGACGGGGCTGTGCTGGGGGCTGTGTAGGCGGGGCAACAGGCATGCCCGTTAGTTGCGCCACCCGTGCCTCGAGCTGGCATAGGGGCTCGAGAACAGTGTCCCGAATCTCCCTACGCACCACAGTCCGGACACTACAGAGGGTGAGTGGTGGTTCTCCTCCGGCAGCACTTGCAGAGGGGGGGGGGTGAGCCCCATTCCCTGCAGCGCTTCCACCCGCAGGTGGCACAGGGCCACTGGAGGAGGGTCCAGACTCGGCACTAGTGCCAGGTGCACTCGCCAGCCGAGGTGGGAGAGGTTGGTCCGCTGGAACCCGCCTTCCCTGTCATCCTATGTTTTGATATATGTCATGACAGTTTGGGTTAGTGACATATAATACCATTCACAATTAGTTGTAACAGCATGCATTAGTATTCCCATTAACCAAACACCCAGATATTCACACCATTGAACAGCGTGCATAACACATGCATAATTTGAACAGAAATACACAGTCCAACAACATGCAGGGTTAATTGATGGCAACAGGCCATCAGGTGTGGATGTATGAACAGGGCAGATGCATCAACGGACATGCAAATATATATGACCCAACAGGACAAACGTCCAGGGGTGTTAATTGTGATTGCACATACCATTTTCACGTGGAATGGGTTATATGTGGTTATAGGGTGGGGTAAAGAAAGCAATATTAACACCTTCGAATAACAATACATATGCTGTACATTTCTAATAGCTACAGTTATATACACACTACTGTTCTAACTACAGTTTCCTATATGATAACTATTTCAACTTGGTGATAGGACTGTTACTGCAACATCAATATACATTTTATGGTTCTTCATACACATTCATATCTAGCTTTGTTCAGCTACATCATCCTGCTACATTTGCTTTATATAGCTGTAGACAAGTGTGGATGTTTGGTATATCAGACAATCATCTTATCTGCATATTGCAGACTGAGAGCAACATATCCAGATTTTGGGATACACATTCCAGATGCAGCAACACTTTGAACAGATTTTGCTGTTTGGTTTTGAATTTCACATGCATTTCATTCTGTCTTGACTGCAGTATACTTTATTCAGGGGTTATTACTACTGTATTGCTGGATTCATGACAATTTCTCACACTCTCTCACTTGCTTTCATTTTACTATTCAGGATGGTACTTCTAGGCTTTATTGACATGTTTTACCAGTAGTTATTACAATCCTTTCCAGCAGTCTCACTTCTATCATGTTTCAATATTTCCACAGGGATATATTTCACACATGTGATTTCATCATCTTCTGCAGCTATACTTTTCAGCCTGCTGCAGGTTGTGTACTATTTTCTTACAGGTAGGGCATTTTTATTTCAGAATATATGTCAGACAGTTTCATTTTTTGGTTTAACTTACAGGCTGAAACACACTTTTGTAATCAAGCAATACTTGCATACACTTTCACACTGTTACTTGCAGATTTTATTCCTTACTGACTACACTGCACTCTTTTGCTGACTGTCATACTTTTATATTTCTTTACAGTTACTGGTAGTGGATTACTGACCTGCCTGGTGGCGCAACCGCACCAGCCTATCGCTATAGGCTCTGCGGTTCGCAGCACGGACACCTGCAGCTGTAATATAAATGAAGTAATATTGGAATACACATCTCCATAATATCAGCTAGTTTAATTTCTTACATACATAATTAAATGCAGTAGTGGGGCATTGGGTGTTTGCCGGGCCTCCTGGATCCAAAGGTTCAGTTGGTCCTGCTTGCGTCTCTTCAGGTCCGCATGGTGGTGACGGACCTCCTCACCAGTCCTTGGAATCCCTGTGGCACTGGTGAGATCATGAGCCAACCGGTCCCACGCCTCGACCCTGTATGCTCCCCAGAGGACCTGGCCCTGCATGAGTTGGGCCTCATGATTATGGACTAGGAGCCAGACCATGTACCTGGACTCCTCAACACCCCACCTCTGTGCTCGGAAGCAACTACCCTCTCCTACTCCTGTCATTCTGCCTGCAGGTCAGTTCTACAATCGTTTATGCTGTGTATTCCCACCTATGGGGCTTATATAGTCTGTTTTTCCCGCACATATCTGTGATTGGCCATTTTGGAATTGTATCAACTTCAGTAAACCTGCATTGTCATGCTCCAGTTTGTATTCATTCCTATATATTAGCTATTATTGCATTTCTAGGTACTGCTGTTGTGGCTTAGTGGTTTGGTACCTTAACTATGGTGTATAGTATCCTGGGTTCGAACCTGGCCACTGCTTTTTATTTTTCATGACTGTCTAGACATGCTGAGGGGTGTGTCTGTGTAAAGGCAGTTTTGATACGGCTTGCTCAACGTTGCCCGTTGGTTAGCTCGTTTGCACGGTGCGCAGTCTGCGCAAATGGGATACGCTGGTTTAAGCCTCACTTGGCTATCGGCACGCATATTACGCTCAGCTCAGTTAGGGGCACATAGATTTAGCATGTTAGACCACTGCTCAGCTACGGGCACTCATTTTGCACCAGTTAAACCACTGCTCATCTACGGGCACATGCACTCACTCTGTTAAACTGTAGCTCAGCTATGAGCACATCTGGCATTTTTTCTTCTTTTGTTACCTCACATGTCTTCAATATAAATGGGCTATTTCATTACATTTTACATAAATTGTGGTTTTATGTGTACATATTTGTCAGGGACTTGTTTCCTGCTTATTTTGAAAAAAAAAAAATTGGTGTTGTGGGGGCTCGAACCATGAATGCCTGCTCTTCAGCCAACATCTCTACCACTACGCTATTGCTTCATAGCTTATTTTCCATATTTAGTTCTTATATGCTTTCCCACTGACTGCTAACTGTAGCTGCGCTATGGGCACGCCCGCGCAAACGAGCGCACTCACGGTTAAACATCTTTACAATTTTAAAAAAATATATAACATGTTCATTTATATATATATTTTATGTTCATAGTCTGTGGGGGCATGTGTTGTGTTGTGTTTATTCACATTTGCTTGGACTCTGTTGTGGGTGTTTACTTTGGGCACTTTTACACTTCTGGGGGCGTGTCCGCTTGCAGGGCTCAGCCTACGGACACGCCCCTACTGTCTTACATGGACCGTGTTAGACTTAGGTGTGATTCAGCATGCTCTCATGAATATGCAAAGCATGCTGACATCACTCCGTTTAACTGCAGCCTCCGTGTAAGAGTTATAACTCTTACACGGAGGCTTCGTGAATCCTTGCCAATGTTTTTTAATACAGTTTGAACAATAAAACAACTTTTTAATGGATCTAAATTAAAAAAAAAAAGTTTTAAACTGCACATTCCATTCAGTTCTGTAGGGCAATCAACTTGAAATCTGGAAACCCAATTATGCTCTTTTCTCTCTGTCCACAGCAATTCATCCCCAGCCCTTATATTAACAGATACTAGTTCTAAAACACTAAACTTAAAAATATGAGTACTGTCAACTTCTAATATATGCTTATGTAAAGCATGTGATTCAACGTTTACGTGTATTAGAAAAGTGATCACATATACCATCCTTCGGTTTTGTATTGCTTTTACGAATAAAGCAAGAGGTGAATTTTACACATGTTGCTAGATACACAATATTTTTTTTACACATTGCCAACACATTCACATTAAATATTTTTTCCAGTACTTGGGTGTACAAATGACTTATCACTACTAATATAGTCACAAGATAAACAACTAAGGCAAGTTCTAGTACCTTTACTACCTGGCTTCATTTTTGTTTTTCTTTGTTTTTTTATAGCATAACATATGCTTGAAATTAATACAAATATTGAAAACATGTTTAGTATGTGCATTATATATAATTGAAATGGACAAATCAAAAACTCCTTTATTTGGGCTAACAAAACCTACAGTGGAATTCATATGCCCAAATGCAAATTTAGCTACAGACGTCCTTAGCTCATCTAGTTGATTTTTTTATATTTTCTAATTTATTACTACTGTAGATCCTTCCTTTAAAATGCTTTATAATGATCTGATTCACCTTATTGTATTCATCTTCATCAGTGGTCCTTCTAGACATCCTAAACATCTGGCCATGTACTATGTTGGAAAAAATTTGCCCAGGCTACATACTAGTTCTATGAAGGTATATAGCCTTTCTAATTTCTTTTCTATAAATAGAAGTTTTAAAGCCTCAGCCATTATGCATCAATAGAATATCTAAGAAGCATATCTCATGCTTAGAAATAGTTGATTTAAACCTAAAAAAGGTGTAATGGATTTTAAAAATCTGGCAAATTTCTCCAACTGCCTATGGGTGCCACCCAAAAGCAAAACTACATCATCCACAAAATGCTTGTAATGCAGCACATTGGCATGGTGCAATTCAAAAATTTTATAGAGAAACTCACTTTCCCAAATGAAGAGAACTAAATTAGCATATGTATTACATGGGTCTATATCAGAAGATCAAAGTTTCAAGACTTTGAATCTGGTATGGTCAACACCATATGATCAAAGTCTTGAAACTTTGAATCTTTTAATGGAGATCTCCGTACAATACGTAAAGGGAAGATTTCCCTTTTCTGCACTGTAGTGCGATCTTCGAGTTGGTATATTTAAGTAGCGAGAGGTGTAGGGGGCATTTAAATGGTTTGCTTTTGTAGGTTGTTGTGTTTTTGTGTTTTATTACATTTTTGATGTTTCAAGACTTCGATTATATGGTGTCGACCATATTAGATTCGAAGTTTTGAAACTTCAATAATGTAATATAGACCTGTATTACCCATGGGTGTACCCATTGCTACCCCATATTGTTGTAAATAAAAATTATCATTGAACATAAACACATTATTTTCTAATGCCAAAGCAGGCAATTCACATGTATTATTTATAGTAGCAGAAGTCAAATCTAAATACATATGCAATACGTAATAACTAGGTATCTTCATGCAAAGCAATTATTTATCCAATGTTACCATTGCAACTTGCCTATCCAGATTTTCAGCTTGCTATTTAGCTAGACCTCTTAAAAAGTAATCATCATCTTTAATACAGTTATTAACAAATTTTAGATATGTTTTGAAAGACTATAAATAGATAGATACAGGTTCTGTAACCCATTCCCTAGAAGAAACAACAAGGCGCATAGATGGAGTATAAGCAGCCACATGTATTTTTGGCAGTCCATAAAAAATGGAATAACAGGACATTCAACATGAAAGAAAGTTAAAAGAGCATTATCCATATAACCACTGATATGCATGTCATGCATGTCATAGACATTTGCCTTATCATTTGTAATAATTCTTTTTACTTAGCTTGGTTATATTCTTATAAGTAGTCACATCATCAGGCAACAGATTGTTAGCCGCAATATAATCATCTCTATTTTTTATTACAATAGCCCCATCCTGATCAGCAACTTTAATAACAATATTGCTATTTTCTTTTAGATTATAAAGTGCTTTTCACTGGTCAAAGGTTAAGTTATTAATGTCACTAGATTTATGAGTCTCATACAGGTTCATAGGTGTGTACTAGGCTAATGGCCCTGAAGCCTTTACAAGCCTAGCCCATAGAAGTACCCTGGCATCATGCCTCCCTGACATTAGTTCCCATTGCCTCTATCAAACAGAGCCACTGGAGTGATCCCTGGGGTGAACTTTCTATTTCCCATCCACTCATGAACATTTCTGTTGAAGAGGGCCAGTGAGGTGTTCTGCTTGACATGTATGGGAAGTCTATTCCAGAGCATGGGCAGTCTCTGGGTTATGAACCTGTCCCTCCAGCATGTTCTGTTGATTGTGGTAATGAGGCTGAGGTTTCTGGAGCGTGTGGTGTGGGGGGATTGGGATTTATTTAGATGTAGCATTTCTAACAGAGCTGGGTCAGACATGGCTTTGTAAGTCAAGCAGAGATTGCCTCTTAGTAAACAATATGAGACAGAAAATAGCTGGAGTTTTTTAAGTTTGTCCATGTAGGACATGTGTTTAAGGCCTAGGATCCTCTTCGTGAGGTACTGTTGTGGCCTTTCCAGCTGTAGCATGTGTCTAGTGAGGTAGATGCCAAATGGGGCATTATACTCAATTATACTGTCTTAACTAATGCCTATTTGTGGCAATATCTGTAGAATACTACATAATATTTAACTATTTAGAAAAA
This sequence comes from Protopterus annectens, assembly GCF_019279795.1. NCBI lineage: Eukaryota > Metazoa > Chordata > Ceratodontiformes > Protopteridae > Protopterus > Protopterus annectens. The sequence goes on from NC_056745.1 coordinate 488,368,536, forward strand.
TGCTATATTGCAAACTGTATATTCCATAGGACTGCTTTAAGTATCTGCTGTTTACCCTAGTGCCATAATTAATGAAAACTGTTAAATTCTTATGTTTGTTCTCCTCTGTGAATATAATTCCTACTCTGTCTTAGTTAACAAACTCTTGAATAATGTATCACCTCTATAATTGCTGTTCTTCTTCTTATCTGCTGTGCTTATTACTGTTATTGCTTGAATCTGCGATTTGGAGCTTTTCTCCCCGGGCCTCCACTGAAAATGGACATGTATCCATTCGGACTATCCCGGTTAACAAATGTAAAATCAAATCAAATAAAATAAATAAATAAATAAATACTCGATGATTGACCTAATGAGGGAAGAGTAGAGAGAGATGATGACCTCTTTCTTCCTAGATGCAAAACCCTTGGTAATGACATGCGCCACACAAAAGGACTTTCTGATCACAGTGGCAATGTGGTGGTCAAAGGAGAGATTGCTGTCAACCTGTGTCCCCAGATCTCTTATAATGCCTTCAGTGTTCAGTGGGCTCCCATCAATGTGGTAATTAGTGGGAACTGATTTTTTTCCAAAGGTGATGATGACGCATTTTTTGGCATTAAGCTTAAGGCCATGGTTTTGATACTGGTCATTGGTCTCAGTGAGGCCTTTCTGTAGGATGTCTACACCACTTGGGGAGTTAATAATTGCTCCCAGCTAGCAGTTGTCTGGGAACCTGGTCAGCCAGTGTCCCTCCATGTTGGCCTGGACTTCTGAGAAGTAGATGCCAAACAGGAGAGGACCCAGGACCGATCCCTTTGGGACTCTACTAGTGATTGGTCAGCAGTCTGACTTGGAGTCCGCTACTTTCATAATGTGGGTTCTGTCTGTGAGCCAATTTGCAACCCACCTAATGATATAGGGGTTGATACCTTGTTTGGTGAGTTTATCAATAATTCCTGAGTGGGGAATAGTATCAGAGGCCTTGGCCAGTTCGAGGTAGGCTGTATGAACTGTCTTGCCCTCATCCACAGCTCTGGTTACTAACTCAGAGAAGTCAATCATCCTGAGCAGGCATGATCTACCTTTCACAAAACCAAATTGCATGGGATCTAGAGTTTGGAGATTCCCTATATCCTTGTTAAGTAGGTCCATGATGATGTGCTCCATAGCCTTACATATCAAACTCATCAGGCTAATCGGGCAAAAATTCCCTGGGTCTGTAGTCTCTCTCCCTTTATGGAGAGGGATGACTGTAGCAGTACGCCATTCGGCAAGGACAAAGCCTGAGGTGAGGCTGTGATTGAACAGGGCACACAGGTGTGGTACCAGTTCACTTTGTAGTTCATGTAGAACACATTCAGGGATATTGTCAGGTCCCATGGAAGCTATATTCTTGGCCTTGAGCAATGCAACTTTAACCTGTGATGCAGTAGTGCTGGATGCCTGTCATTCTTCTGGTATTGTGATTGGTCCTTTGGGGTGGGGAGAGAGAGGTAAAGTTGGCACTGAATCTGTCGGCCAGTATGTTGGCAATATCTGTTGGCTCAGTATAGGAGGTACCATTGTGCAGTAACTCAGAGCAAACCTGGGTATTGCCATGGAGATTCTTGATATAACTATAGAAGGCTTTGCGGTTGTTTATAGTGTCGCAATTCTACCTTCATAGCTGGCTTCAGAGGTTTTGGTGAGGGATCCCGACTTTTTGCTGAGGCTAATAAGGGCGTTTTTCCAGTCTTGGGACTTCATCTTTTTCTGCAACAGTTTCTTCCTTCTGTTGTAGAGTTTATTAATGGCAGGGGACCACCAGATTGGCTTTCTTTTTTTGGAGGAGAGCATCTTAGTTCTGTTGGGTATGGCTAGTTGCATGCATTTATGTATGTCTTTTTCTACAGTGCATTAGTGTATGATTTGGAAGTCATGCATCTATTTTCCATTGACATGGGTGCCGTGAAGTTAGCCACCTCTGTTTTTAGGAGCCCAAAGTCAGCTTTGGAGAAGTTTTTCATGGTGGTTACCTTTGGGGTGAGATGTGGATTTCCATGGTGATTAGTTTGTGGTCGGATCTAACCAGGGAGGAATTGACTACTGGTGTAGAGCAATGGTTGCCCGTCTTTGTAATAACAGGTCAAGGATGCTGCTTTCTCTAATGGGGGTAAGAATGAGCTGGTCTAGGGCATTGGAATTGATGAATTCCAGGAAGTGTTGGTCCAGTGTATTGGTGCATGAGTAGTTTTCCCAGTTGATGGAGGGGTAGTTGAAGTCACCTAGTATGAGAGTGTTAGGATGGACCCTAATAGTTTCCAAGGTGGTTAGGAACCTGGAGTGAAAGTCATGGGACATGTTTGGGGACCTATAGCAGGCTACAACCTAAATCGCCATCTTACCCAATATAAATGTCTTGTTTACAGAACTTCTCAAAGGCATTAACAGCTGGATGACTTGGTGTAAAAGTACTCAGTATTCTAAGTTTATCAAGTCCTGCATTCATTTTAGGAAATATGACACCCATGAGAAACCTACACAACCCCACTGAGCATGAATACAATAAGGCCCATGCTCAAAGTAGGAATATCATAGAGCGTGTGTTTGGATTGCTCAAATCAAGGGTCTGGTGTCTAGACACATCAGGAGGTGCACTGCAGTATGACCCAGGCACATCTACAGAAGTAATTACATTATGTGCCATGTTACACAATGTAATTGTCAGTAAACAGCTTCAATAAGAACAAGAAGGAGCAGGACCACAGTTTCAAGGACCACATGCAGGGTCAGCAGCAGCAGCAGATACTGATGAGGAATCTGAATGAGAACCATCAACTCCTGATGGTGTTGGCAGATGGAGGCATGTGCAGTATGTTCGGGCTCTGGTTAAGAAGCAAAGGATAGTACACACAATCACTACCTAGGCCAAAGCCTAAGATTTCATGAATGTAAAGCTGTTGCCTGTCGAACTCCACAACCTTTACTTAATCATGTAAGGGCTGTGTTTTAATAGCATCAGACAGGTACAACCCCTAAAGACACAATTTGTACCTGCAGTAATGACAAGGTAAGTATAGAACCTGTACCAACAATATGGTTACATAACGGAGAACTTTCATATGGAGTTATGCTTATCCTCCTAAGTAGAGCATTTGTTTGAGGTTTACATTTATTGCAGTGATATCTCCTATGTTTGATGTTTGCAATGTACAGTTGGTACACTAATCAATATTGTGCATTAAAAATTTCAACTGACCACTGCCTATAAAATATAGAAAGGTCAATTATACCCTAATCTGCATAACTGTAACAAGAAACAAGACTGAAGAACCTACTGGTTCTACTGCTTTACTTATAGTACTAACTGAAATACAATGAGGTTCGACAAATATATAAGCAGTCATTCACAGATGAGTAGGAACAAGAAATCAAAACCTTTTCTTCTGCAACACATATTTGTAAATGCAAGCTTAAGAGTAAGAAAAGATTAACTATCCATTGTGTGCATCAGACATATATGCAACCCTAAGTCACAAAGACATGCGCAAAGGCCAGGCCATGTTCTTCACCATTTGCACATGCTGGAGGAGGGTAAGAGGGCAAGTAAGAAACACATGTATCTATCAGATTATACAGTGGCCAGGACAAGTAACAGCATATGTATAGCACTCAACAGCACTGTTTCAATAGCTTGCATGTGTGTGTGAGATAGTATGAGAAATAGATATTTTTCAAAGTGTCTGTGTGTGTGTGTGTGTGTGTGTGTGTGTGTGTGTGTGTGTGTGTGTGTGTGTGTGTGTGTGTGTGTGTGTGTGTAGTATGGGAAATTGGCAGGTGTAAGCCATGCATGGTAGAGTAGTCAGTTCAGTATCATTACCCCTGACCATATGAACCACCTCTGCCAGGAGTTGCACTGCTACTTCCATGGTCCTGGCAAGAAGTTGAGTTGCTACCTGAACATTAGTGTTGTCTGCTGGATGAGCTCTCCTCACAACTATGTCCACGACCAATAGCCCGTTGCCTACCAAGTCTGGTTATAGACACTGGAGCAGTGAAAGTAGTGTTACTTCGGGGGTGCAATCTTAAATGGCCATGTCTCCTTACACCAGAAGATGTAATGGTTCTCCGGGCATGTGGATGTCCATTCTCCCCCAGCAGATGCTCCATCATAGTCACTGCCTGATCTAGTGTGTCATTCATCCTGTCCAAGGAGTCATCCACATGGTTCAGGGAGTCAGACAAATCAAAATGCATGATGTTTAGTACTTGCACTATATCTTCCATGGCCCAGGTGTAACATGCCTGTGCCTCCACTAATGCCATATACATATGTCTGGCAGCACCTAATGACACACCAACATCAGGAGGCGGATAGAAATCAGTCCCCCTCCAAGCATCTGCACCAACCCTTCTGTGTGGCACCTCACCCTCACAATGTCTACGGAGAGGATGCAACCAGCTCTCCAACTGGAATAACCACACTACCCTGAACAACTGTGTCACCCTCAACCTGTCCTATATCAGAGTACTCCATGTCATGGGTATGCATGGGCATACTGACTGGTTTGGAAATATGGTTAGGGGATGTGGGAGCCCCAGCTTCAGTATCAGGCTGACCCTCTGCATCCCCAGACTGTGCCTCTTCGTTGCCACCATCATCATCAGAGGCTACCAATACTCTGGCACAGTGCCACTGTGCCACTGCCATGATCACCAGAGACAGGGAATAAAATTGATCAAAATCCTTTCTTGTATGAAAGGTATGTTAAATTTAATAGATGCTAAAGTACTACAAACATTAGTCGAATCGAGACCTGAATCTACCTTAAATACAGTAATAACAATAACTAAATATGTGTCTACTGTGTACAGGTGGTCTTGCAGCCTGCAATCCAGATGTCGTATTTAAGGAGGGGAAAGGGAAAAAAGTCTGATAAGTATCATAATGCAAATGAAGCAAGAAACAGAGAACAAGCCTTCTTAGATGTACAGATTAAGAATTTTCTTATATAAAATTCTGTTGGCTAGTTGAATTCCCCCAAACACCCTCCTCTATCTCTCTATTACTGTGTCATCTGACTGACGTTTCACTGGCTCTAGATATATCAGACATATGAAATATATGCATATAAAGATATAACAATTACACTTGCAATTATTTCTATTTTTCATACCTGGAAGTTCTTCTTGAGACAATCTAGACTGTCACCCACATCAGTATCAAGATCAAGAATTCTGTGTCTACCCTCTGCTTAGCTATCTGGATGCCTGACAGTGGACAAGAACTCCTCTATTTCGGTTAGTGGAGATTCAATAGCAGGTCCACCTATTGTAGCTACCTGTTCATGGACACTTGCAGTGGGAAGAGGTTATCATATCATTTGCCCTGTGATGTATCTGTGAGTAGTTTCTCCCATGCCTACCAGCATCACTGATGTAATTTACCACCTGCTGCCATATCCTGTCTTGGGCATATTGGTCACCCCTACCTCTCCCTAAGATAAAGCTCCATGGTGACATAACACCTGGATAACTGACTCATTTTTTGCATCAGTGAATGGTGGCTTGCTGGATACATTTTTTTTTTCTTGGGTGCCATATCCCTGTATGAGATGAAACAGAAACAGACACAAAATTAAATTTAAAGTACAGGGACAGAATGGCTGTGAATTCAGTTATGTGTGAATGTATGTATCCATCATGCATACAACAATTTAAAAAGTAATGCTCTGTATGACTACACACATTTTAGGACAGCCACCCCAAAAAATATATATCAATAAAATAACAAAAATATAACAGTTCTGTAATGCAGAGAACACACTGTGCAACTGTGTAATATATCACAGGATTAACAATGCTAATTCATAATGTACAAGCTGAAATGTAGAAAATTATTATAGTGCTATCCAGCCAGGTAGATTTCTCAAATGCATTCTTTGTGCTAACACATGCAAAAAATACCTGACCCTGCTACAAAGTTATACTGCACTCTTCTACAATAACTGTTCAAGAAAATAAACCCAGAAAATGCATATCAGGTAGAATTCTGCACCAAACGTTTTGTAAAGCAGACAAGTAACTGATATACATGTGCAATGCCAACAGTAAAGGATAAAGAAAAAGCAGAATGATAAAAACTTGTATTGGGCATCCCATCTCATCCTTAATGTTACCCTAAAAGCATTATGCAATAAATAGCATCGTACCTTCACAAGAAAGCAGTCTACAAAGTAGATAAATCTCCAAAAATGTGTGTATTCAGCAGCATTGAGATCTCTGGATCCAAACAGTCTCTCTGTTGCAATACAAGTGAATTAGCTACATGATTACCTTTATATAGTGTAAAGTCAACCCTGTGAATATTATGACTATGCAAATAAGGTGTTGAATCATTAACATTCCTGAACACCACACTGCATTAAGGGCAGTAAAGGTAGACATGGTGTAAGGACAAGCACTGAGAAGTATTGCTTGATAATGACTTACATTTGATAATTAGTCTGGTTACAGGAACAAGCAGGGTTTCACAGTCTTCCCTCTTTGATGTACATTTACTGAGGGTATGTCAGGAAGAAAAGACTTATGAAAAAGTCTGAAAGTACATTGAGTTAGGAGAGCAACATTCCTAACATTCAAATGCTGTTTTAATGACCACAGTTACTGTCTTTTACAAAGAAATGTTGTACATACTCAAGGAAGTCCATTCAGCATTGATACAGATGCCATATGTAACAAATGTCAGATAGCATTGTTTTTAGGAAAGCATAGAAAATGGAACTTGGCACCATAAAGAGAGAGAGAGAGAAATACACCTGCATTGTTTACAGTTTTTGTTTATTATTGAGTGACTACATGGGTATCTTAACTGCTGTCAGTATTCCACTCATCCAGGCATTTACTCTCAAATCAGAAAAGAAAACTTTCATAACTTATTTCTGTTGCACTTCTTTCAATGTGACTTGATACAATGTCATATTTTGTATACATCCAGACACCTGTACTCCCTGCTAATATATATCACTGGCTGTAACAAATTAACATTTGAAGATAGACTACAGTTGATAAAATAGTTTTACTGCCCAAGATCCTATATATAGCCTTGGCAATACAACTGTTACCAGAAAGAAATATACTTAAAGAAATAAATTCATGCCTAATAAAATTTTTATGGTTTCCCAAAAGAAAGAGAATAGCTTCAATACATCATATCAGACCATGGAAACAGGGAAGATTACACTTTCCTGATATAGAAACATATATAAAAACATCAATATCTAAAACAATCTCAGATTAGATAAGTCCAAATTACTCTGCAAATTGGAAAGAATTACTAACTGTAATATCAATAAATAAATTTGATTTACAAAAAAAAAAAATTCGAATAACAGATAAAAACAATCTGCCATGTCACATATTATGTATTAGTATGCAATATAACATAACTAAACCCACTAAAACTCGTATGATTAATTATTACATTGACTCATTTAGGAAAATTAGTACTGCGGTGGTGGTGCTGTGGTAGCATTGTCAACTCACAGTAAGACGTCCTGTTCGATTCTCAGCTAGAGCGTCTTCTGTGTGGAGACATGCGTGAATGGGCATACCTTCGTTGAAGGTTGTGCATCAGGGACGGCAACTCGGCATGTAAAAATCTACTGCCAATCATTAGCAGACCAGAGTTCCGCTGTGGTGACCCCTAACCGGGAAAAGCCGAAAAACACAACAACTCATTTAGGAAAATTATTAATGCAAATATATATTTAAAAATCCGGTTTGATCTTTTATCACCATTTATAGTCACAAAGAACTTTCCATATAAAATATATAGAGAAACTATTAATCCCTGAGAACAGAAAGGATTTGTTTGCTGGCTCCAATGTATCAAAGAACTAAAAGTTTTAGATATGCAAGTAAAAACAACATACAAAATTTCACAACAGGACTGGATAACTTTACAGAGTATTCTGTCATATTCACAAGATTTAAGTAGAATAATTAACAGTTCTTCATTTAAAGATGCCTAAATTTACAAAATACATGTATGAAATCATATATAATGACTATGACATGGGAAACAGTATTTCAAAATTTTACAAAATATTGATAAACTATAAAACAATACCCAAAACCTCATATTGGAAATATATAATAAAAGGACACTCAATACAGTTATCGATAAAATATCCATCCTTTACACAATACTGGAAAGTTTTTAATTGGAAATGCTGGCACAGAGCATTCTTAACCCCAGATAGAATCAATAAAATTAGTTCTTCCATAAAAGAAATATGTTGGAGATGTAAGTAAGTGCACAGTGCAGATTTTAACCACATTTTCTTTGATTGTGTAAAAATTAAGCCATTTTGGAATTGTATTAATAACTTTCTACAAGCTTTATTTAATGAATCATTTTATTTAACTAAAGCTCTTGTATTATTAAATGTGAATGAAAGTTCTCATTTGAATAGGTCAAACATGTATCTAGTATGGACTATACTTGCAATTTTAAGGAAGTGTATAACAAGAAGATGGAATACAAACACAATACCAACTCAGGAAGACTTCTACAGCCTACTGAAGACCCCAGCATTATTGGAAATTCAAATAAAAGAACTAAGAATTTATCCAAAGCCATTTATCAACAACCCTTGGGGAAAATCTTATCTTTGATTGACATTATACAATAATTGATCAGACACTCTGATAATGGATTAGATATACTTATAAAGTAACTGTATACATTAAGATCTGTTATAGTGTCAGGCTAATGTAAATAGTGTACACAGTTATTTAAGATGTTATGTATAAATACTATGGAATTCATTCAAATGTATTTGAAAAATAAAAACTTTTTTTGAGAAAAAAATAATAAATCTGGATACATTTTGGTGTATGAATATTTTAAGGTAGGTATATGACGTAAGGTCAGTATTGACTAAAAGTGACAAACTGATCTGTCATTTGAAAAAAAAAATATGTCATTAGTAAATAGGTGTGCTGTGTGAAAAATGAAAGCATTTCTGCTGCTCCCTGTCCCATTTTCTATTGTCATGTCACTACCTAAAGTCCTGATATTGTCAGACATAAATGATAGTAGTGATGTGGCATGGAGATGTGAGAAGGTTGATTGTGCCAGTGTAATGCAGTAGTACCTCTGCTCATTACAAGATATGCACTTTGATTCATTTCATGTTACCTTAAATTGTTATACAACATATTTTTTTGTAAATGCTTTTACTAAATATTGCCTTCTGCATTTGCACACCACTTGACAGTGCAAAATGAACATTCACCAAATTTAATGTGGTTTGCCTTCTGTTAGAAAAATATGTATTTGAACATATATAAAGTGCTAGTTTTAAAGCAAATAGTATGTAATGCATTTTATTCTATACAATATGGCAGTAAGAATGATCTTACATGTAATTGCTTGAAGCTTTGGAGCTGCAGTGTGTTTGAACTCTGACCCTGGCAGTAGCCAGCTCAGCAAGCTTATGTTTTTCACTAAATGATTATCTGCTGGGTCAGGAAAATGAATGTATAAAGCATTGAAAATCTTTCTTCCTTCCTCTGAGATGGTTGGCCTTGCGAATATTATCAGAGATAAAGCACAGCTGCTAGAAGTAATGTTGCGAGAAGAACAAAGAAGTATATTACAAGACTGAACTGACTATTGTATTCGAGCAGGACTGAAACCTTGAAAGAATAACATTTACAGAGAGACATTATAACTGACCAGGTGCTTTGCAAGGCTGTATTATTCTCATGGGAAAACTTTTAAAAAGTATAACATCAGCTTTTTCTTATGAATAGAATATTGTAGACTATAGTGATGTAGGTGCCCTGTGACTGACCATGTCAGTAAGGTGGGAACAACTTGAATGTATGATTATAAAATGAAGAACACTTCTTGATTCATGCCAGACAAAACTCTATACTTGTATTGTATGGTATTTTGCCTCCTGATGTACACTAGTAAATTTTTTTGCATCTGAGCCTTTTGTGTTGTCCTAATTTGTTTTTATTTAACAGTTTGGTCCTTCGGACCGGAATTCCCTTGGTAAGCTACAGGTCAGAGTGTATGGGTGGTAATAAATCTGCGCAGGAGAAGTTGCCAAAATGGTTCTTCTTGAGTGAAAAGACCTCCGACTGAATTGTTGTGTGTAAAGAGGCTGTCCACTTTTTGATCTGTGGCCGAAGAGAGGAATTTGAACACTTTCATCACCAGGAGGCTCAGGTAGGAAGAATTTGCCTTTTTTTCTGTTTTAGATCAGGGACTAGGTTACAGTATAATTGTCAAGATTTGTTTTGCAGATCAGGGACAAAAGGAAGTACTGTACATTTTGTCATAGATCAGGGTAACAGAATAAGGTAGACAGTTATTCTAGATAAACTGTAAACAGGAACTAAGGAATTGACATCACGTGATAAAAAAGGGTTATGTAACATTTTCTTTGACATGGGTAATCAGTGCACTAAAACCTTGCAAGATCCGCCCCTAACCAAAGAGGCAAAATACATGCAATTACAGCATGCTGATATGTTAGGTATTATACAAGATGGGTTAACAAATATGAATTTGATGGTAAACTAGATAAACTTACACTAGTTAAACTCCTTAAACAGCTTAAATCTGATGCAGGAGGTCAGGAAAAAAAAGCAGCACCAACTAGGCATACCTCAAGCACACAGGTGGATTGAGGAAGCAAATCGTAGAAAAACAGAAGCTTAGAAATTCAAAAACATTTTTAGACAACAGAGTGAAAGGTCTGACAGACCGAATCTCTGAGAAATGGAAGCCTAGAGCAGACTGGACTTGCATTAATCAATGCATACAACAGGAAAATGAGACAATAGATGGATATTATGCTAGATTATTAGAATGCTTTAATAATCATAGCGGTATGTCGGTTCCTGAGAACCAAACACATGATTCCCCATATGAACAACAATTAAAAAATGCATTTTTGAAAGGTTGCATTGCACCTATTAGTAGCTTCATTACGAAGCATATGATAGATCATCGAACAAGTAGGCTACATGCCTTACTTGAGTATGCTAGACATGCTGAAAGGCATTTTAATAGTAAAAAGAAAAAGAAGACACAGGTCTTCACAGCAGAAGACGGAGCAGAGGTCTTCGTTGTACAGGGGGGTAAAAGAGGTAAGAAAAATACTCAGGGTAATAAACAATCTGACAAAAGGTCAGAGGATTTTGAAGAGAGAAAAAAGAAAGGTGAGTGCTTTAAGTGCGGTAAAATGGACATTTAGCAAGGGATTGCAGGCTAAATAAAAAGGCGACTACAGAAGATAAAGATAAAGGTGATGAGGACTGACTATATGATAGCGATGACAATCAAAAATCATCAGGAAAGGTTAACAAACAAAGTACAAATGTAAATGTAGTAGAAGGAACAGAGGAAGTGAAAGCAGATGTAGAGGATGAAGAAAGTGAAGTTTTAGATTTAGCATTATTGAGCTTGGAGCTCTATTTGGCAGACACAAAACTGGAAGTTACACTTCTGGTGGAAGGAAGGGAAGTGAAATTCTTGTGTGACTCAGGAGCGTCTCGAACTTTGATACACCCTTCAAAGTTACCAGAACATTCTGAATCACCTGACTATATATTAATGAAAGCAGCAAATGGACAGCTATATAGGGAGCCACTCTCCCATGATATAGCAATAACTGACCCAGTTTCAGGTATGACTCAGAAAAGTAAAATTGTAGTTTCTGCAAAATGTCCAGTAAACTTACTGGGAAGAGACCTTATGCAGATATTTGGCATAGCAGTAGTTCCTACTATGCAGGGTATGGAAGCACAAAGACAAATGGATACTTTTGTGGTGAGATCAGAGGGTGAAACATTTTACTGGTACAGCCAGGATCTAGTTACGACTGGTCCAGGGGCAGTAACCGAGGAACTGATGAATGTAGCCATCAGTAAGGTCCCCTCCCTTGACACCGACCAACAGCATTTGTTACATTGTACTCTATACTACTGTAGTATGCCAGGACCTGATAAGGAATATGAGCAAGAATTATTCAAAAATCCTGCTAACAGATTAGTATTACGAACTTTATATTGGGATACTGAGGGAAACAGTGTAGTAAGCTGTTCACTACCTCAGGAATTCATGAAACTGTACAAATCCAATAGACTGCCACATGTCAGCTTAACAAAAAGCAAAAATGTGAAATGGGCAGATTTAGGAGAAAAAGTAACAAAATGGGAAAAGCAAACTGATTTAGAATTATCAGAACAGGGAGTACAAAAACAGAAATTGAATTGGCTAACACAGACACGACCAGCTGTACACTTACAAAATAGTGAAGACAGCTGATTAGCATTCTTGTTAGAAGAAGAAGAAAAAGCCTTGTGCGATATACCAAACATTCTTTGGTCAACAGGTAAATCAGATGTAGGACTTATTCGAACAGCAGGTCCAGTAACCATTACACCAAAATCGGCATTTAGACCACAAAAAAGACAATACCCCTTGAGGAAGGATGCAGAGCAGGGAATCAAGCCTATAATAGCAGCATTACTCAAGGAAGGAGTACTGGTAGAATCTCTAGATTTACCATGTAATACCCCTCTATTTCCTGTTAAAAAAGCAAACGGGGAATGGCAGATGGTACAGGATTTACAAGCAGTAAACAATGCAATAATACCCAGAGCACCTACGGTGCCAGACCCACACACCTTGTTGAATGATTTGATGCCACAACAGAAATATTTTACTGTGGTAGATATAAGCAATGCTTTCTTTTCAATACCTATACACCCTGATAGCCAGTATTGGTTTGCATTTACATTTCAAGGTAAAAGATATACCTATACTCGGCTACCGCAGGGATATTGTGAAAGTCCAACGATATTTGCACAAGAAATGGCAAGCAACCTGGCAGGGTTTACCCCACCAGGAGGTAGTCAGATTCTACTTTATGTAGATGATATCTTGCTAGCAGCCCCCACCCAACAGCAATGCAGGGAAGATACAATAGCATTATTGAAATTTTTAGCAGCACAAGGACACAAAGTAAACAAAAGTAAGTTACAACTTTGGAGAAAACAGGTTAGATACCTAGGATATGTAATATCCAATAAAGGTAGAATACTAGACGAAGATAGAAAAACAGCAATTTTACAGGCACCTAAGCCAACAACCAAGAAGGAAATGATGTCCTTCTTGGGAATGACTAATTTTTGTCGAAGTTGGATATCGAACTATGCTTTAGAATCTGCTCCATTGGTTGATTTAATATATAAAACACCAATGGCAGCACAAGATGTATTACAATGGACACCTGAAGCAGAAACAGCTTTCTGCAGACTGAAACAATTGATAGCTTCATCATTAGTTTTAGGACTTCCAAATTATCACAAACGGTTCTTTTAGACCGTAGATTGTACGCAAGGGTACATGACATCAGTATTGACGCAACAACATGGGGATAAGCAATGCCCCATAGCTTACTATTCATCACAGTTAGACCCAGTGGCACAATCTTTGCCTCACTGTGTACAAGCAGTAGTTGCAGCAGCAATGGCAGTGCAGGCTTCGGCCTCAGTGGTGTTATTCCACCCTCTCACATTGAGAGTGCCTCATGCAGTTGCAATAATTTTACTGCAAGAGAAAATGGCATACCTTTCTCCTGCTAGACATCTTTCATGTATAACTATACTGCTGAGCCAACCTCATATGACAATTGAACGATGTACGACATTACTTCCAACTCCTGCGGTGGGCACACCACACAGCTGCCTGCAGGAAATTGAACAGTTAGCTTTACCTAGACAAGATCTTACAGATATGCCCTTGGATAATGCTGAGGTGACATATTACGTGGACGGCTCATGCAGAAAGGGTCCTACAGGGAAGAATCTAGTGGGGTATGCAGTAGTCACAGATACAGAGATTTTAGAAGCCCAACTGTTACAGCATAACCTGTCTGCTCAAGCAGCAGAATTGATAGCCTTGACACGGGCTTGCACTCTAGCGAAAGACAAATGTGTGAACATATATACTGACAGTCAGTATGCTTTCTCTACAGTGCATGTTTTTGCGCAGCAATGGAAAAATAGGGGAATGATAACATCTACTGGCAAACCGATTAATCATGCACAACTTATTTTGAACTTATTAGATTCTATTCAGTTACCTACCAAAGTAGCTATTTGTAAATGTGTAGCTCATGCAAAACAACAGGATTTGATTTCAAAAGGTAATGCACGAGCTGATGTAGCTGCAAAGCAAGCAGCTTCAGACTCAGAAACTTTACTTTTGAATGAGGAATTACAACCCTCTGAGATTTTAGATTTAGAAATGTTAAAAACAATGCAGACATTGACTACAAAAGCTGAAAAACAGAAATGGGAGAGACGAGGTGCAATCCTCGAAAATGGACTGTACATCTCCAAGGTGAAAAAGCCAATATTGCCGTCTAATTTATTTAGATATGCAGCTTTGTTGAGCCATGGGCAGAGCCATGTCTCAACAGGGGGGATGGTACAGTTAGTAAATCGAATATTCCAAACATATGGATTCACGAACTTTACACAAAAATTTTGTGCAGCATGTCATATTTGTAACAAACATCATGCACAAGGAGCATTCAAACCCAAGCAGGGGAGTTTTCCTATACCACCATATCCGTTCCATACTATTTGTATGGATTTCATAGAACTGAGCAAATGTGAAGGGAAAAAATACTGTTTAGTAATTATAGACATGTTTTCCAAATGGGTAGAAGCCTTTCCTACTAAAAATCCGGATGCAGCAACAGTGGCGAAAGCCCTAATAAAAGAAATAATTCCTAGATTTGGCATACCGGAAAGAATCTATAGTGACAATGGGACACACTTTGTTAATCAGACAATTCAACAACTTGGGAGATTCTTTGGGATCTCCTTGAAGAATCATTGTGCTTACCACCCACAGTCTGCAGGACTGGTGGAAAGGTACAATGGAATTTTAAAGAACAAGTTGAGGAAGTTAATGAATGAAACACAGAAGAATTGGATTTGCTGTTTGCCTTTGGCACTGCTGAGCATGAGAACAGTTCCAAATGTAAAGGGTTTGACCCCCTTTGAAGTGATATTTGGAAGGGCATATTATGTGCCACAGTGGAAAGCTCTCATGCCTGCAGAGCTAGAAGCTGACAGCTCATTAGCTAATTATATGAGGAAATTGTTAACACATAAAACTGTTTTGCAGTTGAACTCTTTTTCAGATAAGGAACAGACCAGACCATTAGAAGCGGTGCTGACCCCTGGGTCCTGGGTTTGGCTGAAGGTCATAAAGAAGAAAAACTGGACGAGTCCGAAGTGGGAAGGTCCATACCAGGTACTGTTGGCGATGCCTACTGCAGTTAAAGTTGCTGAGAGGTCGTCCTGGGTCCACCTGATGCACTGTAAACCGGTAAAGAATTTTCAGCTTGATAAACATTTTGTGACTGATACACAACAATGGCAGAATTGCCAAGAGCAAAATGAGTAAAAATACAAACCAACCCCGAAGATATTGTTTAACCATCTTGATAACTATACATCTATTGACTATGATTGTGGTGACTTTCCTTTTGTTATGGTTTTTCTTGCATATAACCGTACAAATGAAAGTGGAGAAACGTGATGAACTTTCTATAGACTGGCATCCAATCTTTAACACATACCTAGCTATGAAGCGTGTATATGTAGAGACTATGAATGTTTCAAATTGCTGGGTTTGTACTGCTATACCAACAGCATATGGAGGACTGTTAATGTCCGCTGTCCCTCTGGGGATAAATGAGACTTGGGAGAACTTACTTTTTGATACAGGTTCTGTGAGATCACAGGACAAGATTGCATTGTATTTGCCTATTACACAGAGAGAAATTGTTTGTTTCTATAAAAATGATACACTCCAAGTTGGTTGGAGTAACTGTAACATAACTGTATCTTATAAATGCTATATTAAGGCTAAAGATAAAAGTACTAGTTGTAGCACACATTATGATTCATATTTGAGTTTAATGAAAACGACCATAAAAGATGTGCAGAAAAATCCTGAATTGCATAAACAATTGTCTGTTATAGACAAGAAAATGTTTCATTCAGAGTTAACCCGCATCAGTACTAAGGTAGAAAACTGTTATTTTGTTTGTGGGAAAAAAGCATACAAATGGCTACCTGAGAATTGGTCTGGCAGTTGTTTTTTGGGTTATCTGGTTCCAGCTATAAGGCATACTGCAGAATTACCTCTAGGTAAGATACGAAACGTAAGAGATGTAGCTCGAAAAACTGGGAATTCAGTCGAAAAACCTGCAAATCCAGTGGGAAAAATCGAAGCTGGTTGGAAGGATCATCCATCTGTGAAAGACAAAGAGAAATTGACTCATATGGACTTGACTGACAGTGTTATATCCTGGGCTGGAATATTCCCAGCCTATGGAGCAGTCAAATCAATCTGGGAGCTGAGAAAATTGTCAAAGCTTCTCGAAGTAATGAGTAATGCAACTTTTTCCACTCTTGAACTTGTGACTGATGATCTGAATGCAATGAGAACTGTTGTGCTACAAAATCAAATGGCTCTTGACTTCACCCTAGCGGTGAGAGGTGGTACGTGCGCGCTTATCAAAGAAGAATGCTGTGTGTTTATACCAGACAATCGACATGAGATAAATGATCACCTAGAGGTAATACAACAGGTATTGGCCATGACTGAACCAGGCCCAAACCCACTGACAAACTTTTTCCAGAGTCTATTTGGTGGGTGGGGTTCAATCCTAATGAATATTCTGATTGCTATTTGTGTTGTTCTGCTCTTATTAGGAGCATGTGTCTGTTGTGGGATTCTCTGTATGAAAAGATTAGTCAGAGAATTTGTTGATATATCTGTAACTGAGACTTTGTACCAAGACATTGAATTGGATCTATTGGTTCCAAATGAAATTCTTTCCGAAATATAAAACAAATGACTTGCCTAGTTAAAAGTCCTGAAAGGAAAAGGCTAGGGAAAGATATGATGTTGTTTATGTTTCTGAATAGAATAAAAAGTATTAAAAGGGAGGAAAATGTTAGAAAAATATGTATTTGAACATATATAAAGTGCTAGTTTTAAAGCAAATAGTATGTAATGCATTTTATTCTATACAATATCGCAGTAAGAATGATCTTACATGTAATTGCTTGAAGCTTTGGAGCTGAAGTGTGTTTGAACTCTGACCCTGGCAGTAGCCAGCTCAGCAAGCTTATGTTTTTCACTAAATGATTATCTGCTTGGTCAGGAAAATGAATGTATAAAGCATTGAAAATCTTTCTTCCTTCCTCTGAGATGGTTGGCCTTGCGAATATTATCAGAGATAAAGCACAGCTGCTAGAAGTAATGTTGCGAGAAGAACAAAGAAGTATATTACAAGACTGAACTGACTATTGTATTCAAGCAGGACTGAAACCTTGAAAGAATAACATTTACAGAGAGACATTATAACTGACCAGGTGCTTTGCAAGGCTGTATTATTCTCATGGGAAAACTTTTAAAAAGTATAACATCAGCTTTTTCTTATGATTAGAATATTGTAGACTATAGTGATGTAGGTGCCCTGTGACTGACCACGTCAGTAAGGTGGGCACAGCTTGAATGTATGATTATAAAATGAAGAACACTTCCTGATTCATGCCAGACAAAACTCTATACTTGTATTGTATGGTATTTTGCCTCCTGGTGTACACTAGTAAAGTTTTTTGAATCTGAGCCTTTTGTGTTGTCCTAATTTGTTTTTATTTAACACCTTCAGTAATGCAATTAAGCCTGGATAGTAATGACTGTAGAGTATGTACCTGACAGACATCCAACTCTGTGGCACAAGTTATAAATTAAGTGAATCTCATTTTAAATATTCTTAATATGTACTTTTTGATCTGCATTTATGCATTGCTTGGCAGTCTGCTAGCAGGGTTCACTGCCAAAGGAAAAAAGTGAAAAAAATTAGTTTATGCTGCCTTACATAATGCAAACATGCCAAATAGCAGTGTGCATTTATCAGAAATTTGGACAGTAACAGTACTGAGTGACTAAATTCCATATCTCAGATAACATTGAAGTCCCATGGTGATAAAGAGGCTCTCAGATTTGCCAGATCTCAATTAAACAAAGGGTTGAGGGAGTCCAAACACAAATGTGGTCAAAAGATCAAGAGCCACTTCTCTGAACAAAAGGACCCTAGGTGCCTGTGGCGGGGCATACGATCTATAACAGATTACAGGTCCCCATCTTCACAGTGTGATGATGATAAGGAATTCCTAAACAAGCTCAACATCTACTTCAGTAGGTTTGTGGAAGGAAAAAAGACAGCAGCAGAGAAAATCACCAGCAACCAGAATGAGGAAGAGCTCAGCCTCAACTCTACTGATGTTAGAAGGACCCTACAAAGAGTTAACCCCAGGAAAGCAGCTGGACCTGATAACATTCTTGGAAGAGTGCTCAGAGACTGTGCAGACCAACTAACAAATGTAATCACAAGGGTCTACTTCTCTTGTTTGAAAGGGTCTATATTAAATCACTGAACGCTTAAAAAAGCGAATGGTGTTTAATCAACCCTATGTAAGCAAAAGCGTACAATATCGAAGTGTCAGAACAGTGATTTTTTTCCAAGGGGAAAAAAATTGCTGTTCCACCAAAAATAAAAAAAATAAAAAAATCATTACATTAAGTGGGGGGCACTGCCCCCACACCCCCCTACTTAAATATACCAACTCCGAGACTACACTACAGTGCCAAAAACGGCAAAGTACCGAAGCAGCCAAGCAAGTTCTTTCCCAGGGAAAGAATTCGCTTAACAGCCGCTTCGATATTTTTCCTTTTCAGTTTGACCAAGATGCATTCAAAAGAATGCGTCTTCGGTCTTCTAATATAGACCCATTTGAAATTACACTTGTTTTACCAAGAGAAGATCGAGGCCCAGTTTAACAAAAGTGCACTTAATTGAATGTGCACTTTCGCAAAACTCACTTTACCGAGCCACAGTACAGTGGGGACAAGGAAATATACCTTTTCCCCACTGTAGTGCATCTTGGAGTTAGTATATATAAGTAGGGGGAATGTGGGGCATGCAGGGGGGGCTTGCCCCCCTGCTAAAATGTGTTTTTGTTTGCCGGACTGGGCCCTCGCTACTTATATATACTAAGTGCAAGAATGCAGTCTGAGATCTGTAAAGTGAGTTTAGCGAAAGTGCACTTCTGGTTAAGTCCACTTTCACTAAACAGAGTCTCGATCTTCTCTTCTTTGAACAAGTATCATTTCGAAGAAGAGAAGTACACCCACTCACAGACATCTTCAACAACTTACTGAGTCAAGTTTCAAGTACACATACATTATACCACTGCCAAAGAAGTCACCATCTGCTAGCCTAAATGACTATCATCCTGTAGGTCTCACCTCCACTGTGATGAAATGCTTTAAGAGACTGGTCAAAGATGTAATAACATCCAAACTACCTGCACACTTTGATACACCCTAGTTTGCATACAGACCCAATCACTCCACAGGATATGCTATTTCTTTTGCACTTCACTTATCACTGGACCATCTGGAGAACAAGAATAGCTATTTCAGGCTACTTTTCATTGACTTTAGTTCAGCTTTCAATACAGTCATCCCGCAAAATCTGATCAGAAAGCTGGTTCAGCTGGGCATCAGCACTCCACTATGCAACTGAATTCTGGACTTTCTTATAGATATACCCCAGAAAGTGTGCATAGGCAGGAATACATCAGAGAGCATCACTCTGAACATTGGATTCCCACAGGGATGTGTCCTAAGCCCATGCTTTTCACCATACTAACCCATGACTGTACTGTCAAGCACAGCTCAAATTATATCATCAGATTTGCAGATAATACAACAGTTGTAAGCCTCATCAGGAATGATGATGAGACATCTTACAGAGAAGAGGCGAATCAGTTCATAAGTTGGTCTTATAATAATAATCATGCACTGAACATCAATAAGACCAAAGAAATAATTGTGGACTACAGGAAAAGCAACAGAGATCACTCTCCACTCGTAATCAATGAAGAAACAGTTGGGAGAGTAAAAAGCACAACATTTCTGGGTACACATTGCAGAAGACTTGACGTGGTCAGCCAACACAAATGTCATCATTAAGAAGGCGCACTGATGGCATTACTTCTTGTGAAGGTTGAGGAGAGCAAACCTGCCATCAACGGCTCTCACAACCTTCTACAGGGGCACCATCGAAAGTATACTGACAGCTTTATAGTATGGTATGGAAGCTGCTCTGCTTCTGAGCACTAGTCCCTCCAGAGAGTAGTGAAAGCAGCTGAGAGGATTATAAGGAACTCCTTCTGTCCATACAAGACCTGCATATGTCCAGATGTCTCAGCAGGGCAAGGAAAACAACCAGGGATAGCACTCATCCTGCTTACAAGCTGTTCTCACATTTAACATCAGGCAGGCACTTTCAATGCATACACTGCAGAACCACAAGATTCAGAAACAGCTTCTTTCCACTAGCCAACAATACTGAAAAGTTTCTATAGTGCAATATGTAACAAAGTCTTACCCGCACCCAGACAGCAAAGTCAGCAGTAATCAAACTGAACTGTCTCACTGTGCAATATAAATGTAGGCCTTAAATCAATCACCTAATTGCAGTTTTTCCAGTGAAAAGAAGCTAATAACCTAGTAATGAGTGACAATCTGTTAAATCAGTGCAATAATGCAAGTATTTGTTATTGTTGTGTTTGTCGTCTGCATCTATAGACTTTTGTGTATTATCGTCATGTTAAATGTAGTCTATGTATTGCATGCACACTGAGTCTGAAGAAACGTAATTTTGCTCGGTTTGCACTTGTGTGAATCAAAGTGACAATAAAGTTTACTTTGACTTTGACTTAACTATCCCTGCAGCACAATGTGTAATTGAAGTGAATTGGGATAAATAAGAGAGGTGATGCAGGTTTCAAATACAGTTAATTGTTAATTTTACAGACAGTGGTATGAATACATATTTACACACTGTTTTGTATTACTATCTTGTAGTATAAACCTTCACTACTTTCAGTACTGTGAACAGCATGTGAGCTGTTACCTGTCCACTTTCATATCATTTGTCATTAACTACAAGTCTGATAATGTGTTCCACAATGTCCAATGTTGCAAAGATGTAAGCTGGATGACTATGTCACTTTAATGCACTTCTTGCTCTGGTAAAAAAGTGATAAATTTACTTTATGCTGCCTTATGTTGCACAAACAATTATGGCTGCAGTGCACAACCATCAGCTCTCTGGAGAGTACTTAGTGAAGAAAATATACTTAACTTTCTCTGTAGCACAAGGTGCAACTGCACTGAAATTAGAAAAACAAAACAGCTAATGCCAGGTTCAAGTTCAGTGAAGTGGTAATTTTAAAGGGGTGGGGCCCATTTAACATTATTTACCAGTACCTACAGTCCTGATAAGGTGTCTCAGAAATTAAAGTTCAGCTGTGTCAAGAAGATGTGAGAAAGATGACCGTGTCGATTGAAT
Source organism: Protopterus annectens (assembly GCF_019279795.1). Taxonomy (NCBI): domain Eukaryota; kingdom Metazoa; phylum Chordata; order Ceratodontiformes; family Protopteridae; genus Protopterus; species Protopterus annectens. The sequence goes on from NC_056745.1 coordinate 488,390,042, forward strand.
GCACTTCCTGCTGTGGTCATTGACAAATGTACCCATTGATTAAACTCATTTTACTGTCAACTTTTTTTGTTGTCTCATGTATTTTTTCCAATGCTTTTTGCATTTGCTCTCTGCTCTGCCGTGCACAAACACAGTTCACTGCTTAAGGAAAAAAGTGAAAAATTTAGTTTAGGCTGTCTTATCTAGACCAAACATGCCTGGCAATGGTGCACTTTTACCAGCACACTGGTCAGTACTGAGTGGAGAAATTCCATCTGTCACTTACCTATCTCTGTGGTACAAGGTAAAAACACCAGTGAGTTTAGATAAAGAGCACAGGTGATTAAGGGTTCCAATCCAGACAAAAAATACTTTTGTAAAGGGTGCCAAAATTCCATTTCTTACAACATTTTGAATAGGAATGTAAATATAAAGACAAATGCGAATGATGCACGTTTATTGCAAGCACTGTATCAGTTATACTTGTATAAGTAAATGTTTCTGTTTAGCAGATATAATTAATGCTTCACATATGACCTCTAGCTAATGTGTGTACAATTTCTTAAACATGACAATGATGATACTTAATTTAAAATGCACTTGCATATGTATGATGGCCACAATACGTCTGATATATTCATCATGACTCATCACATATCCTGTGGGTTAGGACAGTTATGTCTTGTGGAGTATGTATGTGACATACCGCAGACTATATTACTCTGGTGACATAACCCCATCCATCTAAAATATTTTTACAAACAGAAATACTGACTTTTTCTTAGGAATGCATTCTCAGCACTAAACTCACCAAATACAAGCCTCTCTGAAGTTATCTTCATTCATTCTGAAATTAGTGTATCTCTGTTTACCATGCTTAAAAGGAAGTTATCCTGTGGCAATGAGAAGTAATAAGCTATGTTTCAATTTTTGCATTCTTTATCCCATGGATTCAATTCCAAGCTGGTACAACAAAATGTTAACATTGAGTAATCCCCAACATCACAATATGTTGCAATTTATCCTGTATATCCTTCCAGACACCAAGGATTAAAAGCCAATCCATTAAACATTTCAGTGTTGAATATTGGAAGCTGTGTCAATAGGTTGAGCATCAGATATGACAGATTTGAATGCCATGTTTCACACCTTTAGTGCTATTTGAAGTAAGTAGTGCCAATGTGTCTGCCAAGGAATCCATATACTTTCAATTGCACAAATGCAGTTAGCAAGGCTGTGAGTCTTTGTGCACAGGCTGTTACATACGAGATATGAACTGGGTGCCAACTCAGACATATATTGTTAGCTTGACTTCTGCAGACATGGCTGGCAGTGGAGAGAATGGAGCTAAATTTAGAGCCCAAAGATGAGCTTTTGAGGAGTCCAAGACTTTTGTAGCACTCCTCATGAAGTGCTGCAGCCATAGGCTGCGGCAGGGGGATTATACTGGGTCTCAGTATAAGGCTGAGGCTTGGAATAGCTTAGCCAAGACTGTCACCAGTGCAACTGGCATTCCACATAATGGGAAAAATGTCACCAGTATAGTCACCTTAAGAAGTTCAAGCAAGATCTTTTAAGCTGATGGGAGGCTAAATGTAGGAATGCAAAGATCCTTCAGTTGTCTAAGTATATTGACTATAACCTGTCTATCATATGGCATTAATTATGGAACCAGACAACACAGTTACTCATTATGCTTTCATATATTTTGTTTTCTTTTTGTACTGTACAGTTGCAGAGAAAATAGCAGCACCAGGAGAGATTAACATGTCTCAGAGAGGCACAGAGTAAGTATGACTCAGGTCCAAATTCAAGCCAGATAACTATTTTCAGTCTGTTAATCACTAGCATCTTGAGCAGGCAATACCTCAACTTTGATATCAAGCATGCATGCCTTTCCCAAAAACTCTTGCTGCTTGCATTAGGTAATGAGAACACCAGCTTAACTGTGTGTGGGTTCAATACCCAGAAAGAGCAATTTGTTTTTATTATAGAACAGCATTTCTAAAATATTAACATCACTAATATGCCAGGAACAATTAAGATATGGTAATTGCAATTATTACATTTGAAGGCATATATACTATCCATCACAGGAAATAAAGGCTGCTCTTTCTTGTATCTTAGCAGTGAGATGTCACTTTTATGAAACATTAAAACTTTCACATCATAAATGGATTTGACAAATGTATACAATGGTAAATTATCATAATTGTTGATTTACTATCAAAAAAGTGCATTGAATAATACATTAATGTAACATGCCGTGAATCTAATTATCTATTTTGTTTTTGTCTCCCCCTACTCTATCCTTCTCTCTCTTTTTTTTTTTTTTATTTGGGGGGTTAGTTTACTAACATTCTGCTGTTTGCATACCTTCCTGCTGAAAACAAAACAACCAACAGCACAGAGAAGTAGGCCAACCATTGTGGCTCGGCCCACCATACCTCAACACAGTTGCAAAAATGATGCCTCATCCATCACTGACCCAGGCAGCTGTTACAGGAGACAGTGATGACAGTTCTGAGGGTGAGGACTAGATTCTTACTGTTTTCAAGCTGGATATGGGTGTGCCTCTGATGTCCCCTACCTATCCTCAGTCATGGTGATCTTTTGCCTCCTCCCCCATCCCTGTCTGTCTTGTATGTACTGTATGTCTGAGCATGCTTCCTATCCTTCCTTACCTACCTGACCATCTTATTCATAAGAAACTTCCATAACATTCCTCTTGCTCACTCCCATAAAAAAAGAAAAGAAAAAAGTTGTTACCTGTCACAAAAAAAAAAAAAAAAAAAAAAAAAAAACAACATTCCATACATAGCTCTCCATGTCTCATTTTGACACCTTTGGTTTGATCCAATTTGGCCATACAACATTATTCTGTTGTTGTCAGCCCTCACTGATGTGGCGACTCTCCAAAGTCATGACATAGTGCATACAATTGTGCATTTATGTTGTGAAGAAGTGGATAGCAATGCTGCTTTCCCACCACCCTCCAGCAAATTCCAGTATTCTTTCCCCTGTACCCTACCCTCTCCTTGCCAATCCCATTTTGACCACTGCCCTATCCTCCCTTTTTTCAAATGTTTAATCTGGTTAAAAGGTAGAATCACGCACAACACACCTGGTCAGAAATGACCCATGGAAAAGCCTTCACTTTGTGTGCTTAGGATTTGTGCAGATGTTGGCATAGCACAACAGTGCTGAGTGATGTTATACATACACTGTTTAACTTCCTATTTGAAAAGCTGAAGAATAAATTTCAGCTGCAGAGATCCAGTTACTTTCATGCAAATATGCTTAAATCCACAGTGCTGTGGTAATAGATAGCAAAGGCAGACTAAATGCCATTAGCTAAGTGTTAATGACTATTTTTGTTACACTATTTTATGTGCAGTTCTTGGCTACATTTTGCTATGAGCCACCATTATCCGCCTTCTGTCATAAGCTACTTTGTCCCTGCCCCCATCTTGCCCTGTCAATGTGTCTCTTCCCTTCTGTATCTTTATTCTTCCTTCTCTGCATTTGCATGTCAGGCATTGGGCAAAAATTGCAACTAAGGCTAACTGGAAATACACAGCTTATGGCAATATCTTGTGATGTTTTTGCCTTTGGCCACATTAATATTTTTGTTACGCGCCACTGTGCTAAGCTATGTTTACTCAGTTTAATATACTTTTCAACTAGCTTAAGAGTTGGATGTACGGATTATATTGGTCAATAGTGTAATGAAGATGAATACACACATTCTGTTTTTCTGAAATCTGCTGTCACATGTGAACTTTCTGAAGTATGACTTCCTATGGATCCACTTTCATATCTTGAAATACCAAAATATCAAATTTCAGTATCTCGAGATGAGAATTTCGAAAGTCCACTACAATGAAAAATTAAAAAAAATGAATGTCACTATATTGAAAGGTCATAATACTGAATATTCAGTATGTGACGCTCTGATTTTAATACACCCTCCATCATAGAAACAGAAACCCAAACATGACCTTTCTCCCTACACCATAACAAACCAACACAACAAGCACACCAACAAAACCCAAGTAATCTTCATATAAGCACCCCTCCATGTGGGAGGCTGTACCACCTCACACACCCTCGCTACTTATATATACGGACTCCAAGGTTGCACTACCATGAATAACACAACAAATCCATTGCTACACGCCCTACACTTCCATTGCACACTGCCAAACATATGCCCATGAGAAACATACATACACTACACATGTACAAAAATCACCACTTTCAACACTTACACACACACAAACACTCTCACTAACCTACCCCAACCTACTCCTACAATTTTCCCCAAAAATATAAAAACAACACATTCATACCCAATACCCTAACACACTACAAAACTACCTGCATTTCCACACATAATCACATATTGACTGCCATGCTAAATCCCAGAACACAATATACCTTAAAGAGACAGATTATCACAAGCAACAGACCGCACCACAACCACTGTGAACTCGGCAACCTAAGATTCGTTACTATGCAGTTTAGAAAAACTGCACTTTCGAGATTCTCGTCTCGAGATACTGAAATTCAATATTTCAGTATTTCCAGATTTGAAAGTGGACCTCTTCCTACATGGTGTGCCAAGATACTACTCTGGTATACATTTTTTTCTTGGAATGCTCTAAAGGTTTGAATCCAGATGGATGATAAAATGCTTTAGGATGTTTTGTATGACTCCTGTAAATGTTGGTACAACGTTGTCTAACACACCATTATCTTGCTCTTATATTAATATGTTTGCTCAGTACTGTGAAACTTGTCTTGTACAGATCTTTCCTGAATAATTATATAGATAAATCAGAAAGTAACACAACACAAATTTCTGCAGAAATGAAACATGCACAAATGTCTTATTATGTCTGCATAGTGAATACCTGTCACAAACTGCCCAACTCTTCCCACCAGTACTGCATCATCCAAATAAACCTCTGTGATTCAGAACTGTTTCCATAAACCATGTTTCCACCAGCAATAACATGCTTGGTCTCTGATGTGTTTCATAGTACACCAGTAGAATACATTTAAGGATTTACTAAATGCACCTGTCATGACAAATGAGTGAATCATAACACCTGACACAAGACTATGACACATATTGTTTCTGTATTCCAACCCATTAATAAATGGTTGTATGCATGCAATGCTTCTTTGTGTGAATGTTGGCACAGAGCAACATACACTACTGCTAATTCTCATTCTAAGTTCCTCAATTGAAGATAGAATACTTTGCCTTCACCAGCACTATTCAGGTTAGCAACACTGCATTTATGACAGTGAGTAAAATAAAAAAAGAAAAGAAAATAATTATTGATTTAGGTTGCACAACATCTGCATGTATGTATTAATTATTTCAGCAGGTTATCTTAATTTTTGATAGATGTTGGCTCAGTTCATTTGGTTAATGTATGTCTCCCCTACAATAGTTACACTTGCAGCTGTGTTACAGTTTTGGTTACCCTATTCACACTTAATCCATCACTGTTATTCTGCCGTGCACTGCCCTATGTAGGAATTGTCTGTTTGTCTTGTCAATGCACACTGTGCAACTATGAGACAAGACAAGTGTGCAATCATCCTGGAATGAAGTGGCAGTAAAGTTTGATGGATATTCCATTGGTTTATAACTGAATTTCTTTGACGTCCCATACTATGAAACATGTACATGTCCCTCACAGTAATGCAATATACATGAAGGAGAGTATCTAAATCTTAGTAGAGAATGTAATTACATGTGACAATCCCATTGCTGTTATGTTGTCCTGCGCACACATACGCATTGTTCCAAAACCAATGATGCACAGTACCATCAAGTACAAATGTGCTTTTTCACATCCTTCAGTTCTGACTTTTCCTGGGATGCTTATGACTAATAGTGTACTTTTTAAATTAAAACTAAACAAGTAGGAGATTCGATGTTCAGCAAGGGAAACATCTCTGTAATGCTTGGCATTGTATCCACTTCCCCTGAGGTGAATACATTTAACTTTGCACAAAGCTTCCTTGTCCCACTTTTAACAGAAACATCATCTCTGCAACACAATGATGAGGTCATTCTGAAGAGTCAGACATCTTCTGTGGTGCTTGCAAGTAATACTGTGCTCTATAACTTTTGTAATAAGATAAGTAGGAGGTTCGATACTCAATATGGGTTCTTGGGGATATAGAGTCAGGTGAGCATGTCTCTAGCACAGCTGTGTTCAGTCAACTTATTTTCTGGAGAAACATTTTTAAACTGGTTGATGACTCTGCCGTTCCCTTATCTGACCCTTCACGAACACATCTTCTATGCAGCACACTGATGAGGTCACTCCTTCTAAAGTGCACTGTCACATTTTAAAAGTCAAAATTCTCCTTTGCCACTTGCATTTTTTTACACTATTCTCTAGAACGTGAAAATAGAGAAGTTTGAATACAGCAGCGATTGACTTCTACAAATGTGCTTGTGACTGAAAATGAATTCAAGATTGGTTTACAGACATTTGCAGTGACAGGATTTACAACCCCAGATGACTGGTCATCTATGACTGGTCAAATATGGTCATTTTACCATACACATCTCCTCGGCAGTACACTGAAGATGACATCAATTTATAGATGCTGTATGCCTCACTTGTACAAAGGATTCTCCTGTACCACTGGTTGCTGATAATGCACTGTATATGTTGTGTAACTAGATAAGTACATGGTTTATGTCCATCCTCCCATAAATAGTGTGACCGTGATTACTGTCATATACAGATGGCTACTTCACAATCACCTTTATGTATACGTCCACTTATGAGATGTATTTTCAGTGGCACTGTGTTAAACCAGCACATTCTAGCATCTTCAGGGGAAATAATTTTTTGGCAACACAATGATTACATAATGCTATATCTCACAGTTGAAATACAACTTCTCCTGTGGTGCATGACTTTGAAACTGTCCTTTGTACATTGTGTAGCTACATAGGTAGGATGTTTGAGGCCATTGATAAGTGTGTCTTTCACTCTCATACTGTGTCTACTACTCTTTATATATATATATATATATATATATATATATATATATATATATATATAAAATGTATAGCTGTACAGCATTATTGTGTGCTTCAACCATGTTTTAGCATAAACATCCAGCTAATACCCAGTGGTTCTGTCATCCATTCAGCTGTGTGCTGTCACAATTGTACTGCAACATGTTGTGTGGTAGCATGTGATTCAGGCACTAATCTGTAGCTTATGGTCTTAGGTAGTTAGTTCAAATCCAACCATTACTGCTCATACTACATTGTATCTGTTCTATTGTGACTGTACATGTTACTAACCATGTTGTCAAACACATCTGCTGTGGACACATATAGATGTTGATTCCTCTTACAAAAAGCTATTTATTTTATTTTATTTTACATTTGTTTGCCAGGAGTGTCCACTGGGCCAAAATGGGCCCATTTTCAATAGAGGCCTGGGGAGAAAAGCTCCTAGTAGACATAAGTACAATATACAGTAAATTGAAATAATAGGTTCATAGGTTCATAGGTAGGTACTAGGCTTATATTAACATGTTAAAATGTACTTCTGAATATAATATTTTTGTCTCACCCCTTTCTCTCTCTCTCTCTCTCTCTTTTTTTTTTTTAGGTGATGCTGAATATCACTGGAGCCATGGATCATTACAGCAGTGAGAAATCCAAGTAGAAGAGAGGAATTCCAGACCCGTATTTTCTTCAAGAGGTTCTTTGGCCACCTAAAGAGCCATTTCAGGTGCCTAGATGAGTCTGGGAGTGGCCTTCAGTATGACCCCACTACTGTGTGCAAGATTTTTACTGCATGTTGCATTCTGCATGACATGATCATGCGTTGGTCTGGTGGTGAAGTGACCCATGCTGTTTCCAGTCCCAGTCCCACTACAATTAATGATGACTAGCTGGGAGCAGTAGTAAGGGACCCCATGCAACAGGTTCTTGCAAGGCATGCAGATGCACAGGTAAAGAGGTGGCATCTAGTCCACAACTATGGACCATGACATTCAGGTTACTGTTTCCTTTACTGTAAAAAATGTGTAGGGTATAGCTGATACATGCAGTGATATATGTAAGCTATGCTATCTAGTGCATTGGTCTGCTGTCACTGTTCAAATGACATTCTCTCTCCCCTTAAAATATTTTTGTATTATCTTTTAGAAAAGTTACTCATATTATTGTTACCTAAAGTCCTACCTGCATGCTCACTGAGTCTTGTTCAGTGGTGTTATTAGGCATTACATAAAAAAGAAATCACATTTTTGTCTGCTTTGATGAATAAATTCTCCTGTACTGGTTACTTAATATCCAAGTACTGAATACTGTCAACCGTGAAATACTTCATGAGTTAATGCATTGCAAATTCACTGAAAATGTATTATAATGCTTTTTTATATTATGCCATCTCCTCTTCGATTATTCTGTGGTACTGCAGATCAGATTAATTTTATGCTGTTATACACAATAATTTCTGAGTTCAGAAATACAAAAAAATAGCATTATTTGTGCAGTGGGGAGGGTAATGTGGCTGCAGTGTAAGTTTACATGGCAGCATACATCAATTTAATCTGTTATTTACTTACTGTAGATATTTCTCCTGAAACTTTTTGTGCATTATTACTTTTATGTTGTAGGTAACTGCCACCTGTAGAAATGGTAATCCATGCAGCATTAATTTTTCTACCCTTCATCGATGGTGTACATACTGGGTTTACAGGTATGAAATGCATACATTTGCAAACTCCCCCTGACCCCATTCCAGTTAAACAAACAGCTGTGTCTCTGTAGCTGATTCACATTAGTTCAAGATCAAATGAGTCAAATGGATCTCCTATAGATAGGCTACTTGATAGTGCAAGTAATTTTGAGGAGGGGCTACCATGAGAAATGTAAGGTGAGATAGTTTGATGTTCTGACCTACTTGACACAGGTGATCCTGCTGACATTGATCTGACAGCACTGTGTGACCATGACCATGGCCTTGAATGTGAGGTGCTGCTAGGTGTAGATGAATGCTGACATAGCCTGGATGAAATATTTTGCATTTACTCACCTTGACAACTTATATTACTTTCCTGAGATGCAATGGCATTATCATGTGTTCTCTCCCATGTGTCCATAGAGTATTCCATCCTCTCCTCTACCCCTTGCAAGACTGACTCCAGCTTGAGTCTGGTTTGTCCTAACTAGTGCATGAATGGGGGCAGGCATTGATGCCTGTTGTGCCACCATACTACACATCAGTGTGATCGTGGCGTTAACCCTGCTGTGTTCTATTTCCAAGTAGTGCTGGAAATCATCACACATATCCTGAATGACTCTGACCATTTCCATCTGACTCTCTGTGGCACTGGGTAAGCCCTAATAATGTTACAGCACATTTCCTGTTTTGCAATCAATGCTTTACATGTTTCCTGGGGCAGCTGTAGCAAATTCCTGCACCTGGCTCCCCTTTGTAAAGTTGCCACTGTCGAAACGGTTACATCTGAATGCCTGCCATCATCATCAAAGTGTTCCTCTGGGTTTGGAGATACCAGTGTAGAGGTGCAGGAGTGTTGCTCTTGTACGAGTGTGAGTTGCATGTCAGCTTTCGTTTGACTTTGTGATGCACTGTCACTTTCTGCATTGTTACCAACATGTGGGGTGAGAGATCCTGCCATTAATCTTGGGAACTGCCTGTCATTTTTAACAGGCTGCCTCTTAAATATAACCATGTTATCAGCAGCAACACCCATTTTGCCTCTGATACCATCCAAATGTATTGGTTTAGCTGAAATGTTTGTTTCTGATGCTGACCCTGTAAAAAGTATTTCAAAATATTAATAATAAAAATGGAACAGCATACAGTAATGCATGCTTACAAGGGAATGAATGGGACACTTATCATGCACACTGCTTTCATTTCCACTGTGTGCTGATGTACAAGATTCACTTAATAATAATTAATTGTGACATGCTCCTTGTCAGCATTCAGTTCTCTATATAAATATTTGTCACTGATTTTAAACCAACGTTCATGAGCAGATGAGTGTTGCTGCTGCTGCACACATTGGTAATATGCAGCAATCTTGACATCATCTCTAATTATTCCTGTTCTACCATATTCTGAGTTATAGTCGCCCCCACGGATGGATAGAAGGTATTCCTCATGTGATATCAATTGAATAAGATTTGTATGCCCCCCATAGTGGTATGTAAAACTGCATTCTGCCTGGCGTTGCTTCTAACACATGCTACCATATAATTTGCCCTTTTCTTGTATTATACGATTGCTCAATTTCTACCACTCTCTGCATTCATGTCAATATTGAATGATGGCATAACTTGTAAAGGTACAAGGCCAAGCTTCAAGCTGGTCTAACAAGGAATTGCTCATTATGCTCTACCTTCTGAATGATTCTTATTGCGAAAACAATCAAGGTGTGCATTTGCTATAGTACATAGAAGACAATAGATATTTGACAAGAGATGGGTGACGTTCTGAAAACCCTGACAGGTATAAGGTACTCTGGCCAGCAGTGCTCTCATTGGTTTGCTGATTTACAGATGTGGCTGAATGGGTAGATCAGGTAGCATTGAGAAGGCCAGAGTTTTATAGTAAGTAAAAAACTACATTTTCTTAATGTTCACTATTTTATTGAGTCATATTAAAGATAAAAAGGTTTCATGAGTTGACATAAATAGAGGTATTTTTTAAGAAAGATATGAGTAGATGAAAATATTACTTGCAATACTATTGTAAAACACAGAGGAAATCGTGAGCATAACTGTAATCATATATGGCATCTTTTTTAAAAAGATGGATGTGAATAGTTTGTTAGATTTTCATAATATATACAAATGTGACATATGTTTATTAAAATAACCTGTATATGCACTTTTTAAAACATTTACTGGGTTACAACAAAAAAATATTTGCTAATGGCTTTATAAATAATGAAAACAAGATTACCATTACCCATTAACACTTATTAATAGAGCATAACATGACTTAATAGTTACATTACATGAAGCCATAGAAATATAATTAAATAACTGCTTAACAAAGTTGTTTGTTCACAAGAATCTCTATCTGCACATACAACATGGCTGAAGTCTCAGAGACCGCAGTCTAAAGAGTGGAGGTTGGGGGAGGGGGTTACTGTGCCAAGTGAATGACTAGCACCAACTTTACTGACAGGAATATTGTTTTACTTCTGCATTACTTATCAAATCAGACACATTTGTACAGCAAAGGAAATGCAAACTTCCATGAATTGCTACATTTCTGTGTTTCTGAATAAGTTATACGTGAACAGTGTCACATGCATAGCATATTGTTTTGAAAACAACACTCCACACACATTTCATATATTTAATTTTCTCTTGCATGACAGGGAATCTTGGCACAGTCTGGTACAAATTCATACAGTTATGCATATGTAAGAGAAAATAAAAAAGAAAACAAAAAGGAGTCATTGCTTTAACAGTAATACATACATATATATATATGTGTGTGTGTGTGTGTGTGTGTGTGTGTGTGTGTGTGTGTGTGTGTGTGTGTGTGTGTGTGTGTGTGCGTGTGTATCACAATCACGAATACAGTCAAGCAAGAATTTTCTTCTCTTTTCTAATTACAGCTGAGGAAGAATTTGAGAATTTGACTACAATCACCAGCTGCAGCAAAGTGGAGTAGAAAGACTGAATATTCTGGTAAGAATAATTGAAGTCTAAGAGAATTTTGTCTTACTAGTTTGCAATATATATATATATATATATATATATATATATATATATATATATATATATACATATATATATATATATATATATATATATATATATATGAAGCATACAAAAACGGATTTAAAAAAAGAGAAATATTTTTGTATATAACTGCTGTACTCTTTTGTACTGGTCATAAGGAAAATATTTTTATAGCTTTGAAGATGAAAGAAATGCAATTGAAACCATTACAATTCACAGTAATGTTACAGATATGTAAATATAAATGGCATTACTCTGTTTTAACTAATTACTTCTAATAATTACAAGGGTATTTTTAGTACTGTATTGAATGTGTTTTATGTACAGAACTTCAGAGATGCATGGTCCCCTTCAAGCAGTCACATGCACTTTCCATAAGAAATACTCATATCATTCTTCTGAAGTGCACAAGCACTTCCCATATGACAATTCCCGTTGTATAAATAAACACTTTCCACATACAAATTTTACTTCAATAAAGATTTTACTGTAATATTTCGATAGCATAGGAAATGGCATGTAAACAAGATATGTGGATTTATTGTGAATTTTGTCTCTCCCCACTCCTCTTTTATCTGTTCTTATTTTGATTCTGCATGTCTTTCTGCTTTATTGTTTTGTTTCTCTCCCATTTAGTTTATTTTTTTTAACAGATTCAAATTTCTCTGGAGTAGACTGGGCACATACCTTCCAGGCTAGGGAATGCTCACCCTTCCCACCTGGGGATATCCCTGCAGGGTGAGGTAGAGGCATGAGTCATGCAGGCACCCAGGAACATGGCAGCCTGGCAAGCTTCACTGAAAGGGGACTTTGGAGCTTGGAAGAGAAGGTACTGGTGGAAGTAGTATACAGGAGAATTTAGCCAACTGAAGCCTCTCTTTAGCATGCTGAAGATACGTTCTCCCAGCTGGTGGTGATGACTACACCAGTACAGGCCCCTACTCTCTCAGTATTGGGTCCTCCACTGCAGCATCATCAATCAGCAGATGTGTTTGAGGTTCTTTGGACTAGGACTCCAACTGACACTTCCTCAGCCCTTCTTCCCTTATCCTTCTGCACCTTCTTACCTATTTTCCACTACCCTCACATAAACAAATGGGGTGTCCATCCACTGACAACAACATAGTGCCTGTCCTCTTCTATATCCTCCAGCACAAACCCTCTGGATGTTTTCCTTGTGTGTTTACCTTTTGCTTGTCTCTCCTATTTCAATCTTTCCTATCTCCCCTTTGTATTCTTTAATGAAACCAGCAGGGTGTCCACAAAAGTGAATCCTTATATAGAACATTATAAACCTTTTATTTAAAAAAATATATAAATTTTAATTGCTACAAGTTCTGCAGCTTTCCTTAAGCTTTTTGAGTGTGACTACACTTATAGGTTCATAGGTTCATAGGTTAGTACTAGGCTATTGGGCCTAGGGCCTATACAAGCCTAGCCATAACAATTCCCTGGCTATTTCTTCCCACAGTATTTACTTCCCTTAGTCATACTCATCTTCTTCATCTTCTCTTTCGGCTGTTCCCATTAAGGGTTGCCACAGCAGATCATCTGTTTCCATTTCTTCCTGTCCTCTGCATATTCCTCTGTCACACCAACCACCTGCATGTCCTCTCTCACCGCGTCCATAAACTTTATCTTAGGCCTTCCTCTTTTCCTCTTACCTGGCAGCTCCATCCTTAGCATCCTTTTCCAAATATACCCATCATCCCTCCTCAGCACATGTCCAAACCAACGCAATCTCGCCTCTCTGACTTTGTCTCCAAACTGTCCAACCTGAGCTGACCCTCTAATATACTGATTCCTAATCCTGTCCATCCTTTTCACACCCAGTGCAAATCTTAACATCTTTAACTCTGCCACTTCTAGCTCTGACTCCTGCCTTTTTGTCAGTGCCACCGTCTCCAACCCATGCAACATAGCTGGCCTCACTACCCTCTTGTAGACCTTCCCTTTCCCTATTACTGGTACCCGTCTGTCACAAATCACTCCTGACACTCTTCTCCACCCTGCCTGTACTCTCTTCTTCACCTCTCTTCCACACTCACCATCACTCTGAACTGTTGATCCGAAAGTACTTAAACTCATCCACCTTTGCCACCTCTACTCCCTGCATCCTCACCATTCCTCTACCCTCCCTCTCATTCACACAGATGTATTCTGTCTTAGTACTGCTGACCTTCATTCCTCTCCTCTCTAGAGCATATCTCTACCTCTCCAGGGTCTCCTCAACCTGTTCCCTACTCTCACTACAGATCACAATGTCATCTGCAAACATCATAGTCCACGGGGACTCCTGTCTGATCTCGTCTGTCAACCTGTCCATCACCACTGGAAATAAGAAAGGGCTCAGAGCTGATCCTTGATTTAATCCCACCTCCACTTTAAATGGATCTGTCACTCCCACTGCAGACTTCACCACTGTCACACTACCCTTGTACATATTCTGTACCACTCTTACATACTTCTCTGACACTCCCGACTTCCTCACACAATACCACAACTCCTCTCTGGGCACCCTATCATATGCTTTCTCCAAGTCCACAAAGACACAATGCAACCCCCTATGACCTTCCCTATATTTCTCCATTAGTCACACTCATCTACAATATTTGAAAAAAAAAGGAACATGAACCCTCAGGCTTTTGCAAAGTAATTTGCAACTGACTAATGCTGAACATTACACAACTTACTTTTTTGTGATGTGGGCATGTTTTCAAAAAAAAACCCTTCAGTTTTCCTTATTCATCACAAATGACTTTTGCTGACCTTATTTGCATATCTGTGTAGTACCACTATTCCTAGATAACCTTAAGTCATTTGAGAATACTGGGCCATAGTCTTACATGTAATATGGGTTTGCAACATAAATGTGGAGAATACAGCAGCTGTGTATTATATCAAGAACTTGATGTAATCAGATATTTGTTTCACAATTAAGTGGGACTGCAGTAAGCAAATACAAATTCCGTTCTCTCTGTTACTTGCCATGTGCTCTTAGGCAGTTCACATAACACTCTCTGCTTTTCTCTGCAATTCCACAAAGACGTGCAAATCATTAATAATTTTCAGTCCCTTGTCAATGACAAATTCACATTTATGCATCTGTAAAACATATACACTGTTTCATTATCCATGCTTTCACTCTAATATATGTTCTGTACTTTATATTTCTTGTCTCTCTACAGGTTTAGAAATTTCTTCTTTCTGCCAGAAAGTTACAAATTAACAGATATTGTTCTGCTGAATAGTCATATTTCAACTTAGATGTTATATATCTTTGTGATGTTTTTCTTTAATAGAATATTTGTATTTCAATATTAAAGAACTTCTAGTGCAACATATGCAATGTTAGCCTTGTTGTCCTTTTATTCTACATACTTTATAATTACATTCTGTTGCATTTTAGCTGACAGAACTTTCTTTCATGCTGAGTTTGAGCAAATGCATCTATTTTCCACAAGTAAAAAAAGTGACAGTGTATTTTCTGGAGGTTACCTGCTATTCTTACTCAAACGATTCCCCCCAATAATTCTACCTTTACAATTATTTCTCTGAACAACACTACAATTGATGTTGTCTCTCCACTAAGCTGCTAGGTGTTACTATAGAGAGCAATCTTAATTTTGATCTGCAAAGCAATAATAACATAACAAAGAACAGAATCAAAAACTGGGCATGTCATATAGCGTTAATAAATTCCTCCAAAATTCCACTAAAGTAACACTTGCCGCCACTTATCTCTTGCCGTCATTTCTATACGCATCCGCTAGCTTAACTAATCTTTATTCTTCCCTAAAAACAAAACTCAGTCAATGCTATTAAAAATAGCTGTGTGTGCCACCGGTCAGCTGCCCAGTACTCACCACTGCTCTGCACTCAAAGCATTAAATTAGCTCGAACTGCACCACCTGCTAGCTTTTCATCAAGTAATCTTAACACACAAAATACTGTATGACACTTCTTTTTCACACACAACCTCAACTTTACTTCAATATTATATTCCATCGTGTGACTTTCGTTCCTGTCACAAGCATCTACTATCTATTTATAAACTTCAAAAATCATGGAGTTAGTCTGTATTTACAGTGTGCTGCAAAAACCCAGAATACAATTCCTGAATCAATCAGACTTATACCTCACTACTCTTCCTTCAAATCTCGACTGAAAGAACTTCTGTCCAATAATTGGATCTGCCAATGCCCCATGCCAACATAGTTCTGTGTTCAGCTCTTATAGTTGGAACTTACTGTGAGTCAAATAACTTCCCCAAATTTTTTTCTTCTAGCCTTTCCGTCTGTAAACCTTATCTACTAATTATTCCTTCATTTCCATTCTCACCCTACCTTTTCCTTTTCAGGAGACCATAACTGTATCTATAAAAAGAGCTTGATTTAGATTTTCTATAGTGTATTATAACATTTTTGTTTATTTTTCATTTATCCATATTTTTTACTTGTTTGCTGTGATGACAATATCTGTAATCAATGTAAAATTATAACTTTGCTAATGTGCTTTTAGAACCTTTCTCCCCTTGCCTCCACTGAAAATGGGCAGACACCCACTCAGACTTTCCCGGTAAACAAATGTCAAATAAAATAAAATTAAATCTTTTTAGAGGAATTAATCTTAGTTAATTAAATGTATATTTATATAGGTAGTTGTGCTTTTTATAAAGTAGGAAATATAATTCAAGCAACAGAAATGTATATTCTGTCTTGACTGAGTCCTTTTTAGTCAAACAATGAAGTATATATTTGATTGCAGCTTGTATTCCTTTATTAATTCTTGACATGTTCCTGAACACCAAACTGACATTTACATCTCATGGCTTTCCCACATTACTCAGGGAAGATTTTGTACGCTGGTATTCCATTATCTTGAGATCCCAGTACTATAACATTACTATATTGCTCATATTTGTAATGGGGTAATGTAAACAATATTTGCACTATGACAATCCCCGGGATTCATGAACCTTGCGCCAGGCGCCGCATAGCGTCGGCGTTATAAAGCCAAATATGGCCACCGAGCGATTCAGGTATGAATCAATCCCACATGCACTACCGGCGTGCGCCGGACCTGCGCCGCCCCCGGCGTAGGTATGCTAATCACACTGTGTGCGGTATTGCACCATGCAAATGAAGGCAAATAGCGATCCACGAAGTTGGGCAGGCGTAGCGTAAGGGCACGGCAATGTAAACCAAAAAAAACGGTTTACATTTAGCCAAACATGACCAAGGAGTAATGTAAGGCTGTCAACGTCAGGTATCATACAGGTGCAATATGCCAATGGCGAAAGGCACCGAGAATGTCCAAAGAAAACATGCCCAAACTGTAAATAATGACATAAATGTTATGTACGCAGAAACCACAGCAGAACCCCCGGATATGTGCACAGAAGGTGCAAAACAATTAAATAATATGAGAATGTCCTAAAAGAGCAGTATAATACACATCAGATGCACAGCCACCACACACCATAGTATGTATGGAAAGCCTCAACCCCAGCGCAAGGGTTGTCAAGGAGTGGCGGCAGTGTTCGGCGCCGTAACCATGTATTAGCAGTCAATGCCATGCAAATGAGGCAGATAATAGTGAATCGCAAAACCGGCGCCGGTGTAAGGCTGGAGCAAACAGCGCAGCGGTAGTACACCGAGGAGTGGCCTACACGGGATACATGTCAATCTCAGAGGGGTGTGCCACTGTAGGAGGAAGCACATTGGAGGCCAGCAAACATGGGCTGTACAATGCACATCACAGCAGCAGGATTGGCGTGTGAGGAAATAGATGCGCTGAGAGTACATAATGCCTGCATAGATGCATGTGCACGAGGATGACTACGTTCCCCAACCCAGTCATGTGACAGCCTCCCCGTCAACAACCACAGATATAGGAAGGTAACGCGGAGAATATGAGGAAATGCGGAAGCAGTGTAATTGGAGCCGTAATGAGCAATCAACACCAATCAATCCAGGAAGGGCAAACAGCGGCAGCTGACAACTCTGCATGCAGACTCCTGCAAAACGGGAAAGGGGAGGCATAGGAATGCAAAGATAATAGGGGATGTAGTAGAAATTCAAAGAGCAAAGAACCAAAATAGCACAGCCAAGTACAGAGGTAGCAAAACGGCGGCAGACAAAATGCATCATATGCCATGTGCCTGCAGGATGCACTGCAGGCAATAGTAGGTGCAACGTGCAGAAACAGTAATGTAAGATGCAAAGCTAAGCCAATGCAGGCAACTGTAATGTAACACTACAGGCAATACCGTTGCAGTTGCAACGGTAAAACACTGAAGATAATCCACAGATACGGCTGCACAGACACACCCAATGACATCACCGGGTATACAGCACAACAGTATAAAGTGTGAATGCACACAACACACAGCGATTTCCCAAACGCCGCACCGTAGGGTGTAAGCACACCGGGAACTTTTAATATGTATATGTTGGGTGCCGCCGTGGCCGTGATGCATAGGTATGTGTCAGAGACAGACGGAGTTGCGGAGGAGGGTGCCGACAACTACCGTAGGCCTCATAGGAGAAGGAGAGTGTTCAGACCAAGGGTGACCTACCAGGGCTGCAAGACCTGGAGATAGTAGAGCTACAGGGTGGACAGGGACACGTTACAGCAAATAGTGGAGCTGTGCCGGCCACGCCTGAGAACAAGAGACAACAGAGGGGAGCCCATCCCAGTGGACACAAAGGTATGTGTGAGCTTGCGAATACTGGCTACAGGTACCTTTCAAAGGCCAACCGGGGATATAATGGGTATCTCACAGGCATCAGCATCCAGGGTACTACACCAGTTCCTGGATGCCATGTTACGACATGCCCATGAGTATATAAACTTCCCCAGATCTCAGGAGGAGTTGTCTAGCAATATGCGCCACTTCCACCATGTGGCACAATACCCAGAGGTACTGGGTGCGATAGACTGTACGCACATAGAAATCAAGTCACCGCCCGGGGAGCAGGGTAGACGCTACATAAACCGCAAGGGATACCCCTCCATCAATTGCCAGGTCGTGTGCAATGCGCAGGGCATTATCATGGATGTGTGTGCTGGCAGCCCTGGAAGCTACCACGACTCCCATATCTGGCATGCCTCACAGCTGTATCAGGTATTTGCCAGGGGGGACATCACACAAGGTCACCTTGTGGGGATGCTGGCTATGCACTGGAGCCGTGGATGATGACACCCATCAGAAATGCACACACACACATGCAAGAATGCCATAATGAGGCACACGCACAAACCAGAATAATCATAGGCGTGTGTTTGGGATGTTGAAATCATGGTTCCGGTGCTTCCATACATCCGCTGGAGCCTTGCAGTACTCTCCAGGCACATGTGCCCACATATTCATAGTATGTTGTATGCTACACAATATGATTCTGCGGAAATAGCTGCTGCAGGGACATAATGGTCTAGGGCCACCAAGCCCGCCACAACTGCCAAGGCAAGCACAGGCACAGGGCGTTCAGCGCCATGAACACACTGTGCCAGCCCCAGTAGGTAGACGTAGGCGTACCCAATATGCCTACGCCCTGGCAAAGAGGGAACGCATAGCACATACTTTGACAGCGTAGGCCCCATGGACTGACACCTCCTTACCTGCACACACAGTGAAATGGATGCCACACAAACATGTCCGCCCGTAATGTGTACCGTATGGGTGGACCTATGTGTGACTCCAACAAAGGCACCACCCAAACACTGCACACCCAATAGCCAGCAGAGCATGGAACACCAACACCTCAACCGCACGCCGGTCCTACAGCAGACGGCATAGCCGTATGCTGCCACTGTCGCCGCAAGTTGACTACATATGTACTTATGTGCATACACAGATACGGAAATAGATATCAGTACACACGTAGAAATATATGTACACATACACAGATATAAAGTACAACAGGTTAATATGGAACCCAGGGATGCAAGTTTACAGATAAGTAAGACGCGAAATCCCCACATAGTAAATATAGTGAACGACAACCCGATCACCCGGGAGGGTGGGCAGAGCAGGGAACGCCAGCCATGGAAATGTCAACCTGCATCAATACATATCCGCGGGTCGGGATGATCGCCAGGCCACGGTACAGTAACGGGATATGTGCGTGTCATATCCATAGGATATGAGTGCGGAGGTACACACCGCCACCGGCGATGCGGCCAACGTAGGTACTGTGTGCAACCGTCGGTGCGAAAGCGGCAATCATACCTGTCAAGTGTACGTCATTATGAGGAACGTACCTCATTTGGGGTCTAAAACAGTTCATGTTCCTCACAGTTCCTCAAAGTTCCACATTGAAATAGTCAGTCACACATTCATTGTTAGGAATGTATTTAAATGAAATCCTGGTAAATAGAAATTAATCATAGTAATTCATTAAAGGTTCTTCTTTGTAAGTAAATCAGCATATTTTAACCATCCTATGACCTTCGTAGCTGAAGTTGTTAGTAAGCCATTGGTATGTGTTCCACAGTTTGCCCATTTGTTCCACATTATGAATGTGTGTGTTCCTCATTTTGGAAATGGAAGGTTGAGAGCTATGGCGGCAATATGTGTATGTGTGAGGTGAGGTTGTCGTGTGTTCCGCTGTGTGTCAGGCGCGATAGCGCCGGCGTTATAAAGCCAAATATGGCCACCGAGCGATTCAGGTATGAATCAATCCCACATCGCACTACCGGGCGCCGACCTGCGCCGCCCGGCGTAGGTATGCTAATCACACTGTGTGCGGTATTGCACCATGCAAATGAAGGCAAATAGCGATCCACGGTTGGGCAGGCGAAGGCACGGCAATGTAAACCAAAAAACAGTTTACATTTAGCCAAACATGACCAAGGAGTAATGGAAGGCTGTCAACGTCAGGTATCATACAGGTGCAATATGCCAATGGCGAAAGGCACCGAGAATGTCCAAAGAAAACATGCCCAAACTGTAAATAATGACATAAATGTTATGTACGCAGAAACCACAGCAGAACCCCCGGATATGTGCACAGAAGGTGCAAAACAATTAAATAATATGAGAATGTCCTAAAAGAGCAGTATAATACACATCAGATGCACAGCCACCACACACCATAGTATGTATGGAAAGCCTCAACCCCAGCGCAAGGGTTGTCAAGGAGTGGCGGCAGTGTTCGCGCCAGAACCATGTATTAGCAGTCAATGCCATGCAAATGAGGCAGATAATAGTGAACCGCAAAACCGGGGGCGGTGTAAGGATGGAGCAAACGGCGCAGCGGTAGTACACCGAGGAGTGGCCTACACGGGATACATGTCAATCGCAGAGAGGTGTGCCACTGTAGGAGGAAGCACATTGGAGGCCAGCAAACATGGGCTGTACAATGCACATCACAGCAGCAGGATTGGCGGCTGAGGAAATAGATGCGCTGAGAGTACATAATGCCCGCATAGATGCATGTGCACGAGGATGACTACGTTCCCCAACCCAGTCATGTGACGGCCTCCCCGCCAACAACCACGGATATAGGAAGGTAACGCGGAGAATATGAGGAAATGCGGAAGCAGTGTAATTGGAGCCGTAATGAGCAATCAACACCAATCAATCCAGGAAGGGCAAACGGCGGCAGCTGACAACTCTGCATGCAGACTCCTGCAAACGGGAAAGGGAGGCATAGGAATGCAAAGATAGTAGGGGATGTAGTAGAAATGCAAAGAGCAAAGAAACGAAATAGCACAGCCAAGTACAGAGGTAGCATAACGGTTGCGGTAGACAAAATGCTTCATATGCCATGTGCCTGCAGGATGCACTGCAGGCAATAGTAGGTGCAACGCAGAAACAGTAATGTAAGATGCAACGCTAAGCCAATGCCCGCAACTGTAATGTAACACTACAGGCAATACCGCTGCAGTTTCAACGGTAAAACACCGAAGATAATCCACAGATACGGCTGCACAGACACACCCAATGACATCACCGGGTATACAGCACAACAGTATAAAGTGTGAATGCACACAACACACAGCGGGATTGCGCAAACGCCGCACCGTAGGCTGTAAACACACGGGAACTTTTAATATGTATATGTTGGGTGCCGCCGTGGCCGTGATGCATAGGTATGTGTCAGAGACAGACGGAGTTGCGGAGGAGGGTGCCGACAACCACCGTGAGGCCTCATAGGAGAAGGAGAGTGTTCAGACCAAGGGTGACCTACCAGGGGCTGCACGACCTGGAGATAGTAGAGCGCTACAGGGTGCTCAGGGACACGCTACAGCAAATAGTGGAGCTGTGCCGCCACGCCTGAGAACAAGAGACAACAGAGGGGAGCCCATCCCAGTGGACACAAAGGTATGTGTGAGCTTGCGAATACTGGCTACAGGTACCTTTCAAAGGCCAACCGGGATATAATGGGTATCTCACAGGCATCAGCATCCAGGGTACTACACCAGTTCCTGGATGCCATGTTACGACATGCCCATGAGTATATAAACTTCCCCAGATCTCAGGAGGAGTTGGCTAGCAATATGCGCCACTTCCACCGGTGGCACAATACCCGGAGGTACTGGGTGCGATAGACTGTACGCACATAGAAATCAAGTCACCGCCCGGGAGCAGGGTAGACGCTACATAAACCGCAAGGGATACCCTCCATCAATTGCCAGGTCGCGGTGCAATGCGCAGGGCATTATCATGGATGTGTGTGCTGGCAGCCCGGGAAGCTACCACGACTCGCATATCTGGCATGCCTCACAGCTGTATCAGGTATTCGCCAGGGGACATCACACAAGGTCACCTTGTGGGGATGCTGGCTATGCACTGGAGCCGTGGATGATGACACCCATCAGAAATGCACACACACACATGCAAGAATGCCATAATGAGGCACACGCACAAACCAGAATAATCATAGAGCGTGTGTTTGGGATGTTGAAATCACGGTTCCGTGCTTGGATACATCCGTGGAGCCTTGCAGTACTCTCCAGGCACATGTGCCCACATATTCATAGTATGTTGTATGCTACACAATATGATTCTGCGGAAACAGCTGCTGCAGGGACATAATGGTCTAGGGCCACCAAGCCCGCCACAACTGCCAAGGCAAGCACAGGCACAGGGCGCTCAGCGCCATGAACACACTGTGCCAGCCCCAGTAGGTAGACGAGGCGCATCTAATATGCCTACGCCCTGGCAAAGAGGGAACGATAGCACATACTTTGACAGCGTAGGCCCCATGGACTGACACCTCCTTACCTGCACACACAGTGAAATGGACGCCACACAAACATGTCCGCCAGAATGTGTACCGTATGGGCGGACCTATGTGTGACTCCAACAAAGGCACCACCCAAACACTGCACACCCAATAGCCAGCAGAGCATGGAACGCCAACACCTCAACCAAGACGCCGTCCTACAGCAGACGGCGAGTCAGATGCTACCACTGTCGCCGCAAGTCGACTACATATGTACTTATGTGCATACACAGATACGGAAATAGATATCAGTACACACGTAGAAATATATGTACACATACACAGATATAAAGTACAACAGGTTAATATGGAACCCAGGGATGCAAGTTTACAGATAAGTAAGACGCTAAATCCCCACATAGTAAATATAGTGAACGACAACCCGATCATCCGGGAGGGTGGGCAGAGCAGGAACGCCAGCCATGGAAATGTCAACCTGCATCAATACATATCCGCTGGTCGGGATGATCGCCAGGCCACGGTACAGTAACGGATATGTGCGTGTCATATCCATAGGATATGAGTGCGGAGGTACACACCGCCGCCGCGGCGCGCCAACGAGGTACTGTGTGCAACCGCCGGTGCGAAGCGGCAATCATACCTGTCAAGTGTACGCCATTATGAGGAACGCACTCATTTGGGGTCTAAAACAGTTCATGTTCCTCGCAGTTCCTCAAAGTTCCACATTGAAATAGTCAGTCACACATTCATTGTTAGGAATGTATTTAAATGAAATCCTGGTAAATAGAAATTAATCATAGTAATTCATTAAAGGTTCTTCTTTGTAAGTAAATCAGCATATTTTAACCATCCTATGACCTTCGTAGCTGAAGTTGTTAGTAAGCCATTGGTATGTGTTCCACAGTTTGCCCATTTGTTCCACATTATGAATGTGTGTGTTCCTCATTTTGGAAATGGAAGGTTGAGAGCTATGGCGGCAATATGTGTATGTGTGAGGTGAGGTTGTCGTGTGTGTGTAATGTGTGTGCCACTGTAAAATGTGTATGTAGGTGACATGTCACAGGCGGAGTGTAATAACATGCATAGGCATACAGTACAGGAACCATAGATGTATGTACAGCAGTACCCACAAAGTAGTACTGACATCTCCTCAGTGGCTAGGCGCGTGGCGACGTAAAACGATGCAAAGCGGAAATGTCCCAGAATGTACCACAGGACCATAGCCAACAGGAGATGCAAAGGACGCATGTACAAACCATGACCGTATGTATGGCGGCCATATGGTAGACTCAACACGATAGGTCGGCAACGCTACACAGCATCAGGCATGTACGGCGAAAATACGAATGTGCTATCCCGCACCGATCGTGGACACTTACGGTCCGTGAATACCGCTGTGTGTTCCACGACCGCTAAGTAAGCAAGCGCCACCCGAATAGGAGACTCCCGGTAGCATACAGGCCGCAACAAGTACAGGACCACAATCACCGTGAACTATCAGTGACAAAATGCCAATGGATAGTAGGCACGGACGAACATCCGCAGATATATAACCGATGTGAAGGAGGAATACGTGCAGGAAGCACACATGCAGGCGATACCGACACCACACGACATCAACAAAACAAACATTCCCAGAACAACAGACAGGTAACCTGCAGCTCCCAAGCAGGATGGAGCACACAGACAACCATTTCTAGTATGTATAAATGCAATACCCACATCCCGCAATCGACACCGACATTCGCAGATCTTCCCCAGCGCACATATCAAAGGGATAACAGCCAAAACCGTAGCAGAATCATACAGGCAGTCAATGACAGCGCATACCCGCAACAAGCCGCTGGGTAACACTAGCAGCAGCCGATGCATCCTTGCATCTGATGTGTACAGGAATATAACAGCTATGTTACACATCTGAATGCACAACGCCATCGACAGACGCCGCCAGGACACGGACACCCACATGTCGAACAGAATACCATACCCAACACACACAATCCACGGCTAACACCACAGCGTAATGTACCTGACACCACACATAGCGTATGCAGTCACACAAACATGATACAATACATACCATCCCCACGAAGGTAGTGCAAATAACCAACGCTCACACGAGGAATGAACCATGGCCTAGTTTCGCTGGTAACGCATTTAATGGAGGAGGATCACCAGTGATATGCGATAAGTGCACACCGAGGAACAGCTATTGGCGTGATGAACCCACATGCCTCAGGTGACGACGAATAAAAGGAAGACTCCCTGGATATTCAAACCGTATGTTCATACCGAACACAAACTGCATTGAAAGCAAGGAGTTAGAGGAGAATATTGACGAATACAGAAGCAAAGGCCGGAAAGGTAAGTCGAACCCACGAGATGTACTGGTGTGTAACGCATGATACGTATGACTAATCTGCACTGTATGTGAACGATGTGTGTAAGTAAAGATACCTGTCCATCAGGCAGAGAGTGGTGAAAGGTGGTTATGTAATGCTAAGCCGCTGAGCATACCAACGACTGTGGACAACGGTGCACAGCAGTGGGACAACATGTACACGGCCGTGATAACCCAAGGTTCGCCATAGGGATTCCAAACACAGAACAATGCCACCACCCACGCTGATGCTGTCAGTGGATATCGAACAATGAAGTGCCACAGCAGGATAGGACATGTATGTATAGTGTCACAGCACACATGTGCATGGGCATATACCGCCGATGTCATACGGAATGTGCGCGACGCGGCACGTATCCTCGCAGTAGGGTGACTATGTCAATTATGTGTAATGCAAAGCTGTCATGATGGATATGTTCAGAAATCATAGACAGTATCACAGGCATAGCATGCATGATGGAGGGATGGCCTAATGTTATGTACATAAACAGGATATGTATGGCCTGCACATATGGGACAGAGTAGTAGCAGAATAGGTACCCAAATTGGAGGGAACAGCAAGTAACCATGTCCAAACGTTCCGTAGCAGGTGCAATGTGTGCAACAATGATGTCCGGCAGGGCCGTGTGTAAACACATGTGCAATGTACACGGTAGTGTCACCCCCATGGTAGTGTCCACTGAACGGCAGAGGTGGATGTCAACTGTATGTCTATACAGTACTTCCGCTGTGGTGGTACCATGGGTCTGTGTCACCCTACCAGCAAGGGAGCTATCACATGACTAGTGACACAGTGTGTCCCTGTGGGATGTGCACAGGACCTATGTCCCACAGCACGGTGTGTGTCCAGTCTGTGGAGGTCACACAGACGCCCAGGCTGAGCAATGTGGCATGTGTGCACACATGCAGGAGTGCTCCTCCCACCCTGCCCACTGCAAACGCCATGTAGGAGTACTACATGCATCAGTAATGCGGAGAACATGGCCCATGGCAGAGTAGATGACACCCCTGTGTTAGTGGTATGCAGGTGAGTACAGATGTGTTTCATGACTGTCATTTGCATATGTAAACTGTCTGAGCCGGTAGACATCACGGCATGACTATACTGAGACATGTAAAGTTGTATCCATTGTGTAAGGTACACCACCTATGTGTTATTGTAACACTGCCTGCGGTACATGTGTGTATGGCATAGGTACAAGGGCACCCAATGTATCAGCTAGACATACGGTCCAGAAATGCGCCGCCCCTGCACATGTGTACCCACGCCATAGTGGTATATGGCAACCACAGCACCATGTGGGGCATGTGTGTGTACAGCAACCATGTACAATGTGATATGCATGTATAGGGACAGTATCCATGTGATACACACTGCATGACTGTCACTATGCAAAGGTGATGTGTATGCACTATGTGTGATGTAACTGATGCAATGATATCTACATGATATATCTGCCACACTGACACCTGTATGGTTGTTAGCAATATGAGTAGGATGAGCCAGAATGCTGCCAGGTATGTAGATGTGGTATATGTAGGCATGGACAATACTCTGTGACAGCATGTAGTGTATGTAAGCAAATAGTGAGCATGAGGGGCCACATGACTGATGACTGTGCAATGTCACACGTACCTGACTCATTGTAGTTAGCATGATATGCCTGCACCACTGTGTGACCTGTACAGGAGGCACATGGCGTAACATCCTGAGACATAGGGTACGATGTGATGCTGGATGTGTACATTGGCAATACCATAAAGTGGAATGGCGCTGAAGGGCAAAGAGCGGATAATGTCTGAGTTGATACCCTCTGTACCACACCAACCACCCATGCAATGGTATGACAGGTGGCCAGCATGTGGATGTGGTGTGCTGCAGCGCACAGAAGCCCAACAAGGGTGCCAGTAAAGGCATGGAGGTCGTCAATGAGTGTGTGAAGCATGTATGTGAGGATGTGGCCCAGTGCCATACTGAATGGCCCAGTCATGGGTGTACAAATGCAGCCCCATACGTGCAATGCAGTACCACCCATGTGTAGTGTGATAGATGTGGTAGTGTGGTGGTCAGGGTACACAACGTACATGAATGGGCTAGCAGTCAATGCAGTGTGCTGCTGCCGAGACATGTAACAGCCAGGTTGGCGGATACAACAACCACGGAGAACGGAGGTGACATTGGGACCGTGTTCTCGGACATAACGGTGCATGGCAGTACTATGTATGTGTCCACAGGGTTAATACAATGTCCAGCCATGGATTGGAACCCTGTAGTGAGTGAGAGTGTGTATTGTTGGTAGGTACCCCATTGGCAGGCATGATGCCAGCAACATCTGTGTCGGCAATGCCTGCATGAGTGTTGTATGCTGCATTGAATGTGGATGTAGCCAAACAGCAGAGACATACCAGCACACTGCGTGAGGGCCCACACTGCAATGTATGGCAGTCATGTGTAGGTAGCTAGCTGTGGAGTATGTGATGCACCATGAGGACACACCATGACTGTCAGGTGACACACCACACACATGTGAACATAACTACCGTGCAACAGCCTGCACATGTGCCCATACAGCACGTGTGCATGGAACAGGAATACCACTGTGGCATCTGTGAAAAGGCCAGTACCACCATGTCTCTGTGTGGAATAGCATGGTCCCTACCAGTGCGTAAATGTAGCGGAAGTGCACTGTGATATGTGTCGGCATAGTCATGTAGACTGTCCATCGTGACGGGTGCCATGCCATCAACTACCTCTGTCAGTGGATGTCGGTAGTACCAGCTGTAGAGCGTATGTACCATGCATGCTGCGATGGTCGTGTGTCTAGGGTGTGGCTAGCAGGGCTGAGAAGCATGGATGTTCAGCAAACAGAGGGGGGATGTGTGTAGGCATAGCACACAGACACATGGAGGTTTGGTGCATGCCGAGGGTAGTGTAGGTATGGTATGCGTCATGTAATGTGTCACCCAGCTATGCCTACTGCATGGCCAAGCATGTGTGGGTACATGGGAGTCCATACTAGGGAAGTGCGTGTTGCTGTCAATACATAGCAGTAGCAACTGTCCTAGGTGCAATGTACAGTATGCCAACACGGCCAGCATGTAACCTGTGGTGTACAGTGTATCCACCGTTATGTGTCACAATGTGCGTAGCGGTCACGAACATGGGTATCTGAACATGGATTACCTATGATGCAATGTGTCTCGGGAATATACAGTATGTGTGTAAATCACTGTGTGGTGTGGGAACCACCCACCCGTGTGTGTTGCAGTCCAGGTATGTGCCTGGGAGGTATGATCTGTGTACAATCTGGACTGGCAGGTGTGCCGTAGGGCATGGAGGCAGGTCCCAGGCACTGCAGATAAATGACATGCGTGCCGTACTGTGTGTGCAGTGCTTGTGTACAGCACAGTGGAGGGTGTAAGCATTGTCACACATCACTGCATGCTGTGCCTACCTGTGACAGCCCTGCTGGAGACAGATATGTGACACTGCTGCACAGGCAGCATAGCATGTGAAGATGTACATGTGGGCTGCACACCTTAGGCAGATGTCCACAGGTCATGTGTGCCACGGTAGTGTGGATGAACACGACTATCAGACTGGACAAACACCACATGCCTGCATAAGTACAGTATGACCATAGTCAACAGTCCCAGTGACAGAGTAGGCCAATGTACAGTATCCCTGCGAGCAGACCACTGGCTACTGGACACCTGGCTAGACACACACCCGGAGGGTTAATTCACCATTGAGCCATCACATGTCCCAGTCCATGTGGGCCGCATAATGTCATCACAGGGTGGTCACAATAGCAGGTGGCAAGGCAGACACGGTGTACCAGGTGATGTGTCATGTGTGCATATGTCGAATAGCACAGCCGCTCACATGTCTGCAATATACTGGTGCACGATGTATACTGTTACATGATGTATGGAACTGCACTGTCACCCACTACAGGGCCATCTGACACAGGTGTGTTGTGACAGGTGTAACCCATGTTTGCACAGGATACACACCGCTGTTGTAGGCAGCCATGCTGGTGGCTACCACTGATATATGCAGTGGTCATACAGACATACCGCACACAGTGTCCATGCAGGAATGTCCATTGTCGTGGACGATGTGCTGCTATGTGAATGTAGGTGTGTGTTGTGAATGTTACACATCCAGATGACACCATCTGGCGCAGTCATGGTTGTCAACACCATTACACACATCCACAGCAGTCAGAACCCAGTCCTGACAATGTGTGTCAGTCACCCTCGCATTGTGTGACATATGTGCACATGGCGAACACCTCCCACTGTCATCTAAGATGGCTACATGATGGCCGGAATGTGCTGTGGAAATGTACAATGCTGGTAGCCCAATGAAGTACCTGGAATCACACACAGTACGCTATGGCAGCCATGTAAACCATGCACAACAATGACCGCCCAACAGACACAAACAATGCATTGACACGTGGAACATGTGCACATGACAACCCCCAATGAGGTATGTTGCACATATTGATGTACAATTGTCATCTATGGCCATAGCATGGATGCAGACGCACATACCCCACAGGTAGTACCATGTGATGTAGGTAGGGGGCATTGCTCGTGTACATGTGACAGTAGCTGTACAGACACATGTCCTGCATAGCCGCCATGTAGGGTAGCTGTGGCATGTGACCACTGGACATGCCCGCATAATTGACCATGTCCCACAGGAGATGTGTTATGTGTGTACCACATGTGATGTGCTGACAACAAGCTGTGACGGTACGGCTGCCCGTGTTCCTGTGTGACATTGTCTGTGATGGGTGCAAAGGCATATAGTATCGTATTGCATGCCCACAAGCCCCACATAGGTGCATAGCCTGAACATACAATACAAGGAGTGTGTGGGATGATAGCAACCCACAGGAGGAGATAGGTATGGACGGCAGCCCACAACCACATGTGTGTGTACGGTGTTCACGCCCACGACACATGAGCATCTGAGAGGCTAGTGTTACAGCTGTACAGGGTTGCATGCATATATGTTCAGCAACATCCCTGTGTGTCCCACCACTGGCCCGTGGACCGATGGACACCAACCAAATGTGCAGATATGAGATGTGCACAGCACATCACAGATGCCTACTGTAGAACAGGCTTACCGTGTAGACATGTGCACAGTAGGTCTGCGCCAGCTGCAGTCAAACATGTTATGTGCTGAACCACACCAATAGTCCAGGCCATGCCACAGATGGATGTGCATGCATCTGTGTATGTATGGCTGTGAATGTGTCCGGCATAGCAATATAGCTGTGTCACCATTGTGAACAACAATATGAATGGGTTGTATGTGTGAGGGTGCGACATACATGTATGGTCAGATCGACGATACCATCAGTGACCCTGCTATGTGAACATCCCTGTCCCCATACATGGATACCTATGCTGTGCCCAACACCACATTCACAGAGGGAGGGATGGCGTGTGTAGTGCAGCAGCAGACATGGGGTGGCAGCAGGCACTGGATGTACACATATGTGGTACCCACATCAGTGCAGGCAACCATCCATGTGCACGGGATAGCGTGTGTGTCCACATACAGCACTGTGTTGATCAATATCCCAGCACATAGCACCTGCCAGGGTTACAGTGTATGCATGGATGTCTGATACCTGCATGCACCAGACACACCCTCAGCAAGCAGCGTGCAGCATACCTCGCTTGAGGCCAGTGTCCACACCATGGTGATAGACATGTTGAATGTCCATATACACATAGCAATGACATATGGAATGGACAGCCACCCTGCCAATATCATCAACCCCGAGGTGGATCACAACCCAGTGCCATGTATGTGGCATACCCTGCCATACCATGCAGACCTGCCCAGCAAGGCTGCATGAGCTATCACAGTCCTACATGGTGCAATGGACAAAAGGCACTCTCACTATCAACCATACACAGCAGTAATGTGGCGGTGATGCACCCTGTGGTGTTACAGGTGCTGTGTGATGCTCTGGACAATGTGTGTGTGTACATGCTATGCATGGCCTTTCCTGCTAATGTGTCATGGTTACACATTGCCCTATGTCTATCACATGTGCAACACAGGTGAGCTGTGGCAAGTTGTCCAACACCCGCACAGTGCTGTGTGGATGTACATGGCACAACACATGCATGTGCAGGTGTCCATGTGTATGTGTACAGTGCCACTGCTGACGGTCACAATGGCTACAGACGTGATGTGTACTGACATATACACAGCGACCAGGTGAACAGTAGCACCGACGACACATGGGGATCTATGCCAAGTGATATGGACACAGGTGCAGCCAGGTACACATGTCCACAGCAGGCTAACATCTACATGGTGCGGTACAGTGTGATGGGGTGGCACACAGATATGATGTGACACCCACTGCTCAATGGTGTGAAGCCAACACATCAGCTGTGTCACTGCCACGATGCCTTTCACAGATTACTGTGCAGATGTCGCACTTGTCATAGCAATGTATTTCCAACAGTATGCCAGCACAGCAGTGTAAATGTGACCTGCCACCATCATTATGTCTTACAGATAATGCCACGTTCCCGGCTTCCCGCTTTCAGTCGACAGGAGGAGGAGGTGATCATCCCATACCTCCATACTAATCATGACCTCTTATTCAGTCATGTGCCACAGCAGGCACAGGAACGACAGGAGATGTGGGAGGAGATGTGCAGGAGGGTGAACAGCCTGGGCGGATACAACCGCACTTATCAGCAGATCCGCAGGCACTGCACAGACCTGATCGGCATGCAAGACAGCGTGCCGCTGCAATCGCCAGACAACAACGTGGGACAGGTGGTGGGCCACCAACCCAGCCCCCACTCACAGCCACGGAGGAGCTCCTGGCCAGTCTGGGGACACCCACGAACAACACGCAGAAACCCATGCGCCCATCGTGGAGGTGGGTGTCTCCCTAACTATGAGCTTGGAGCTGCATGGTAAGTCAGTGTTGCATGTTTGTATGATGAGTGACGGGGTGGGTGTCATACTACAACACATAATATAGCAATACATGCCAGGTATATGGCCACACAAGATGCATACTACAGTATGCTATGTTGTGTTAGCAGACATGTGCATAGCACATGCTAACACACAGATGCATGATGTGACATGCACAGTGCTGACCGTGGCGATAGTAATGGATAATGTGTATACCTTTGTGTCATCCCTTTACAGGTACGCCTGGCGGTCGCAAACACAAGGGTCTGTTGCAGGTAAGTCTGTTGCTAGTCAAAGGCATGATATGGTGTATTGATATTCCACATGTGTCCAGGCATGACATGCACACCTGTGTGTGCCCCAGTCACGGTATACAGGTTGCACCACCCGACACACACACCACCCATGTACAGTAGATACAACCGTTAGCGTGAGTGGCATGACACCACACGACCTATTGGTGTGTTACGTGCATTCAGCTATGCATACAATGGTGTAGGTGTTCCACAATGGCTGCATGTGTAGTATGCATCGGTATGCCTCTGCAGTATGCACACAGTACCACATAGTGAGCTGTGATCTTGCCAGAGCACAGGTGTTACCAATGTGAGCTATGCCCCTGCATCGGTGCACACACGCTAGACATGGCACATGCCATGTCCCATGCACGTGAATGTCTGGCTGCAACGTTTTCACACCATGACATGACCTATGCACGACATAGCAGACATCCACACTGTCTGCATATCTGTAGGGAATGTGACACCTTACACTAGTATGGTTGTATGTCACATGGGCCACCACAGGGCCGTGTGCACGCTGTCCACCACACACAATTGTCAATGACCCAGACAGACAAGGCCATGGTCGATACCTACAGGCATGTTGCCACACAGTACATCCACAGTGGGTAGTCACCGTTGCACCCTGTACACACATAGTGGGCTCATCACTGTAGCGACCCCGTGGACATCCGATGTAGTACACCAGTGACATGGAATGCCTCTCCACAGCTACTACAGGTGCCTCCAATGTCCACCATATACGTGCTGCTGAGCAGCTGAACTGACTTACAAACATGGCAATGTAACGCGTCCAGGTCACGCATCGCACAGAAACATAACTGTGTCTTGCTACTGTGCAGTGGCACAGTGCCCGCACTCCACACTGTACAGCTATGTACACAGCTCACACCAACCGCACCTGCACAGACATCCCTGTTACCCATACATTGTATCTGTAGACTGTACACATAACACTGCACCGTGACAGCCGTTGTGATGTGGTGCATGCGGTGGGACACCATCGCCACATGTCCACATGATACCACACATGTTTGCGGTGTACATGACATTGTGTCGGCAGCCATGTGTACTGTCAACTCGCCTGTGGCCACACGGTGTATCACGGTGATGCATGCAAACTACCATGAATGTGTGTACTGCATGTCTACTAAAAGACACCTGCCTGTTGTACTGTTCCCACCAGGGCAGTGTGCATACTGCCACTATGAATGTCTGGTCTACATTCACTGGTCTGTGGTGTGTGAATGCTGCATGCCACCTGCATTATCACATGCATGATGTGTGTGTGTGTGTGTGTGTGTGTGTGTGTGTGTGTGTGTGTGTGTGTGTGTGTGTGTGTGTGTGTGTGTGTGTGTGTGTGTGTGTCTGTATTGTAACCGATGGTATGTCTTTGTATTGACAGGTGCTGTAGGTGAGTTCCCTCCCGCGGTCCATCTGATGCTAGTGTCCCCACAGATACACGTGGTGGTGACCATGTGTATGAGGCACAGGCAGGGGCGCCACAGGCAGAGACTGTGTCATTGGAGAACATCACACATGCCTCCCCGCCATCCCCCCACACACTTCAGATGCCGACACATACCCCAACACCGCTGCCCATAGATGACGGTCAGTCAGCCGCCTGTTGGCACCGAGCAGGAATGTGTGGTGGCTGCAGAAGGTGTGGGTACACACCATGTTGCCAGTGTTATGACTGGTGCAGAGCCACGCAGGCATGTGGCAGGTGCTGCTCGTAGGGGAGCACCGCCAGACATACACCTGGCGACAGGTGCAGCAGCTGGTATAACCAGACGCATGTTCCAGACTGTAATGGCGGCGCAGGCACGCGCCGAACGGCAGAACCAGGAAGGGCAGAGGCTGCAGAGGTCTGCAATCCGCTCCTTGAATGACAACATCCAGGCATTGGCGACGCCCAACAGCATCTTGCCGATGTTCTGATAGGAGATTGGGTGAGATGGCTGGTATCCTCGACCGAGGCATGGCCATCCTTGAGCGTGGCTGTCCGTGCAGGAACACCAGGTAGGGGTGAGGCATAGGGCACGTGGGCGGGCCAGCAACACCACCTGCTGCAGGTCGGCGCAGCGTGCCACCTCCCATGCCCACCCACACAGTGCTGGTAGCAGCAGCAGTGCAGCTGCTACTACACCAACCACACCAGGACAGAGCAGGCCACGTGGACGTGGCCCTGGACGGCCCCGCGGCACGCTTCCAGCGGACATGTGACATCGGAGAGTGGACAGTCCGCACCTCCACCCGGTTGTGCCCGGGCAACCCCGGGCAGGGACGGGGCACGCCGCCGCAGGCGGACCCAGTGAGCCGTAACATGTGCACTGTACAGTCTGGGGCTGCCAAGCATACCACAAATGTAGGCATCACAGATGACTGAACTGTGTACACACAAACCCACACACAGCAAACACGACTGTAGGGCTCCACCACACCCACATGCAATCTACACAGTCATGCCCAGTCAATGCACAGGCCCTTACACACACACATGATGTCATCCATTGGTACAGCCCATGCCTGTGGCACACATATCACCCTGTGCATATGATGAAGTCTCTGCCGCATAACTGTGAGCTACACCATCAGTGCACGGTTATGCAAACATATTCTGATGCACAGGGTGGACAAGATAGTGAGAGGTGTATGTGATACCTGTGTCCGCATAGTATGTGATGTGTATGTTGTGGTGTGTGTGTATGGCTGGTGACAGGTGTGTATGTGATGTGGGTTGTGCACTGACATCATGCAGCAGACATACCATGCAGGACAGGTGCAGCATTCATTGATCTGTGTACACAGTATGCGTGGTGGTTACATGTGTAGCACCATGTTGGTTCGGTTAACCCGTATGACAATGATGGTGTACTTGCATGTGCCTACTGGGAGCACTGTAATTAGTTCCCCACGGTAGTCGGGGTACCCACAGGCATGCCTGGCAACATCAGCATAGCACAGGTACCCGCAACCGGCATGGACCCCTACATAGGTACATAGGCGCACATGTACATAACAGGGTATGTGCCGTACGACATGTGTGGACCTAGCATGACTGTGTGTGGCTGCTAACACCCTTCAGGATGGGGATGCCACATCCATCAGTCCCCAGTCCCTCGCCCAGCACTGACACACAGATGATGCCTGGCGATAACTATATTCACACATCCACACGCCATTATCACTCCTGCACTAAGGCAGTCAGCGCCGCTCCTTCACATGGGCTGGCACTCCTCTACGTGTTGTAGGCGGTCTCCGTCCGTTGACCCTGTTCCCGCAGCACGCCCCACTCATCTTTGTGGTGATGTGTCTGACAGTCGCTTCTGTGCCCGTGTTTGCCTGGAGCCTAGGATGTGGAATATGCCCATGTCACCCAGGTCAGACATGGCCGTGTATGCCAGGCACAGATCACCACAGAGCAGATGTGCTGGGAAGGTTCACAGCCGGAGTCCCCTTGGTCGTGCAGCTTGTGACACATGTCCTAGCACCGCCATCCCCGCCTTGTGTAATGTTTGCGGTCCTTCCAAGTGCTGCAGGCGTCAGGTTAGCTACAGGCCAGATGTGCCATTGTACACAGTCATTGCTCAGGTGTGTGATGTGTGAACACCCCTGATGTGGATGCGATCCCTTCCAGACCAGGAGGCCACAGTGGAATGTCTTCACACCCACATTGCCATTGTGTGTGTTGACAGAGGTTACCGACAGGTGTGGTAGCCATTTCCATGAACATGTCCACCATCTTGAATGGCTCACCACCTACATGTGACATTGGGCCGAACATGTCCATCACACTGGGTAGGTCTGCACCTTCTCTGGCATGTAGTAGCAGGCCATGGCTCTGGCACCAGTTATCCATGTCTATGACGCCCTAGGTGGATGTCCGTGTCACATGGGGTGTTGGGTATGGTGGC
The DNA here is from genome assembly GCF_019279795.1 of Protopterus annectens. Taxonomy (NCBI): domain Eukaryota; kingdom Metazoa; phylum Chordata; order Ceratodontiformes; family Protopteridae; genus Protopterus; species Protopterus annectens. The sequence continues at coordinate 488,426,603 of NC_056745.1, forward strand.
CGGTGTGTAGTCATCTGCATACCTTGTCTGCCACAATCCCCCTATGATTGCATGCACATTGGAAGGTCGAATGCCGTATGGCAGCGGGCCCAGGACTGAGCCCTGTGGGCCTCCACTGGAGACCAGGTATGAGTGTGACAAGGCACCAGGACCACCAACCCTGTGTGGTGTGACCTCCAACCTTTCTGAGAAGCATCGGGTGACATATGTCCCCACATGTATGCTGGCGAGCCTTTCCATGAGTCCCATGTGGAGTGTGCTCTGAACGCCCCACCAGGTCATGGTACTGTGTGCAAACCCGCGTATCCCCATCAATGACCTTGGTGACCACTCCAGACAGGACGAGCAGGTTCGGGAGGCAGGATCCGCCCTTGACTATGTTGTTGTGGGTATGTTCCGCATTGGCTGTACACCGCTGTCTGTATCCATGGGCTCCTGTATGGACCTCCCCACAGCTTTGCAGACAAGGCTTGTCAAGCTGATAGGGTGTGGCTGTCTACAGTCCATAAGAGCACTACCCTGGCATAGTGGGACCACAGATGCCATATGCCATCCATCGGGACATAGCCCATAGTAAGGCTAACATGACACAGTGGCCGCATGTGTGGGCCGAGGGCCTCAATGAGGATGGGTAGCACACAGCCAGGGACACCATCGGTGCCCATTGGTGCTGTGTCAACCGCCATAGAGATATGGGATCACTCCAGGCCATATGAGATGTTTCGGAGGCTACACTCTGGTGGATGGATATGTCCCTCTTGGGGTGGATGTATGCTTGGAACATGTCCGCTGGTTTGCAGACAATGTCTGTGGGTGCAGTGACCGTTGTACCATTCTGGACCATTTCCAGCCAAGTCTGTGTGCCCCCAACCATGTCCTTACCACAGTTAGGGGAGGCCCTATGGTTGTCTCATGTGCCCTCTGCAGTACCACTCCCACAAGCGGCCGTGGATGATTGTATGTGTGGCCGTATGGTGACGCCGGGATGAATGGGAGATGGTTTCCTGGTACTGACATTGCTCTGTCATGTATTAGCTCCAACTGTTGATGTACAGCTTGTCAGTGGCTGGGGTCCACCACACCATGTGCCTACCTGTGGTGGACAAGGTCCTGATCTTATCATGTTTGCCTGTTGCAGACATGCATGTGGGTGCTCAGAGAAGGCATTCGTTAGGCGGTTGGCAGTCTGGCCTGTGTTCAACACTGGCATGGAGGACTTGTAGGGTACCACACCGGTCGTATGATGTGTGTGGTTTGTTGTGGAGAGGTCATCACTTAGGTCCCCATGCCGGTGTTGGGTGCAGGATGTGGATGACCAGTGGATCCACTATATGGTCTGGCATCACCATTGAGGGCTGTACATCCTGTGTGGGACATATCCTCACCATGTGTGATGGGCAGAACTGTCAGACATCCCCCCCTAGTGTGTATGGTGCATGGCTGTTTAACAGTGGCCAGGTGTGAGAACACCTGGGACCGTGGCGAGTGTGTTGTGCCATGGGTAATGTTCCCAGTCTATGTATGGGTGGTTCATGTCACCCAGTACGGTGCTGTTGTGAGAGCATGCACACTCACCAGTGTCCTCAGGACGTCTGTGCAGGTATCCTGTGTTTGGGAGGGTTGTCTGTAGCATGCAACAAACTGTAGGCCAGTTCTACACATGGTTAATTGCACCTAGATATTCCTCGCTGCAACGCCATGTCTGTGGCATGGCCGGTTGTTGTTGTGTGGCTGGACACACACGACGGTCCACATTCCGCCACCCATGCCGCCGCACCATGTGTATGCATGTCTGCTCTGTGCCGAGTGTAAGTGTCTGAGCATGCCCAGTAGGCAGCTGTGTAGATAGACACACAGCACAGTGCACACCGCTACCGACTGCAGTTATACCCCGGTGCATGCCTGTATCCCTTCGCAACGGCCACGCCTGTGGCATGGCCAGGTTGCTGTTGTGTGGCTGGACACACATGACGGTCCACATTCCGCCACCCATGCCGCCGCACCATGTGTATGCATGTCTGCTCTGTGCCGAGTCTAAGTGTCTGAGCATGCCCAGTAGGCAGTGATGTACTGATCAGTAGTTACTTGGTATTCCCGACTGCAGCACTAACGCAGTTACTGTACGGCGACCTTGGGATGGTAACAGGCCGCGGACTGCGCACTCTGACATAATTCCCGATCGGGCGATTGCCTCTGCAAATGATACCACCCACGAGGGGTATGCCTCCTGACAGCGCCTGCTCAGTAAACTCGGTAGCGTTCTGTAAATGCTTCATACTGTAGTGTGTTCATGTAGATAGGCGTAGGTTCGTCTCCCATCCCTTCCGTGTGTGTGTGTGTGTGTGTGTGTGTTTCCAGCTGTCTCTGCGAATGAACATGCTTTTAGACGCTTCGCAACACATACCTTGGCTATTGCCAACTATTGTCTTGCGGGTGATGTCACCAGCCTACAAGTATGCCTCTGACAGCTCTGCTCAGTAAACTCGGTAGCTGCTCTGTAAATGCTTCATACTGTAGTGAGTTCATGTAGATAGGCGAGGTTCGCCTCCGTCCCTTCCAAGTCTGTGTGTGTGTGTGTGTGTTTCCAGCTGCCTCTGCGAATGAACATGCTTTTAGACGCTTCAACACATACCTTGGCTATTGCCAACTATTGTCTTGCGGGTGATGTCACCAGCCTACAAGTATGCCTCTGACAGCGCTCTGCTCAGTAAACTCGGTAGCTGCTCTGTAAATGCTTCATACTGTAGTGAGTTCATGTAGATAGGCGAGGTTCGCCTCCGTCCCTTCCTTGTGTGTGTGTGTGTGTGTGTGTTTCCAGCTGCCTCTGCGAATGAACATGCTTTTAGACGCTTCGCAACACATACCTTGGCTATTGCCAACTATTGTCTTGCGGGTGATGTCACCAGCCTACAAGTATGCCTCTGACAGCACTCTGCTCAGTAAACTCGGTAGCTGCTCTGTAAATGCTTCATACTGTAGTGAGTTCATGTAGATAGGCGAGGTTCGCCTCCGTCCCTTCCGTGTGTGTGTGTGTGTGTGTGTTTCCAGCTGCCTCTGCGAATGAACATGCTTTTAGACGCCGCAACACATACCTTGGCTATTGCCAACTATTGTCTTGCGGGTGATGTCACCAGCCTACAAGTATGCCTCTGACAGCGCGCTGTTCAGTAAACTCGGTAGCGCTCTGTAAATGCTTCATACTGTAGTGAGTTCATGTAGATAGGCGAGGTTCGTCTCCCGTCCCTTCCGTGTGACTGTGTGTGTGTGTGTTTCCAGCTGCCTCTGCGAATGAACATGCTTTTAGACGCTTCGCAACACATACCTTGGCTATTGCCAACTATTGTCTTGGCGGGTGATGTCACCAGCCTACAAGTATGCCTCTGACAGCCTGCTCAGTAAACTCGGTAGCTGCTCTGTAAATGCTTCATACTGTAGTGCGTTCATGTAGATAGGCGTAAGTTCGTCTCCCGTCCCTTCCGTGTGGGTGTGTGTGTGTGTTTCCAGCTGTCTCTGCGAATGAACATGCTTTTAGACGCTTCGCAACACATACCTTGGCTATTGCCAACTATTGTCTTGCGGGTGATGTCACCAGCCTACAAGTATGCCTCTGACAGCACTCTGCTCAGTAAACTCGGTAGCGCTCTGTAAATGCTTCATACTGTAGTGAGTTCATGTAGATAGGCGAGGTTCGCCTCCGTCCCTTCCGTGTGTGTGTGTGTGTTTCCAGCTGCCTCTGCGAATGAACATGCTTTTAGACGCTTCAACACATACCTTGGCTATTGCCAACTATTGTCTTGCGGGTGATGTCACCAGCCTACAAGTATGCCTCTGACAGCCCTCTGCTCAGTAAACTCGGTAGCGCGTTCTGTAAATGCTTCATACTGTAGTGAGTTCATGTAGATAGGTGTAGGTCCGGGTCCGGGCCTTTGCGTGTGTGTGTGTGTGTTTCCAGCTGCCTCTGCGAATGAACATGCTTTTAGACGCTCAACACATACCTTGGCTATTGCCAGCTATTGTCTTGCGGGTGATGTCACCAGCCTACAAGTATGCCTCTGACAGCACTCTGCTCAGTACACTCGTAGCGCTCTGTAAATGCTTCATACTGTGGTGAGTTCAGGTAGATAGGCGTAGGTTCGCCTCCGTCCCTTCCGTGGTGTGTGTGTTTCATTGCTTTCACAACTCCTTCGAAAAGCAAATTCTTAAACTGTTCACAATCAACAATGTGAGATTTAAGAACTCGTTAAGACTCACAGTGTTGATTGTGAACATTTGTAGAATTTGCTTTTTTCTGCAGAAGTTGTGGAAACAACGAAAACGTTGCATGTTTTAATAAACTGTTTAAATGTTAAGAAGACTTGTGTTGTGTCGAACTACGGGGACTATTCTTGCCGCAGGTTGCTGGTTTGTTTGTTTTTCATAGTACAATATCATGTAATACGTGTGTTCATAGGATGCTTTCTGAGATGTTGACATGTGTGTGTTTCATTAGCAGTGCGTCTGTGCCTTCTATGCTGTGGCTACATGTTCATTGTTCGCATAGAAAGTGACAAATGGAAGTGTAAGGGTGGATATTTAAAGCCTGGATGCTTCCATGTTATGTGTAAGTCTCACAGGGCCTACGGGTGATAGCGCATACATGTCTATGAAGAACCTTTGGATACCATATGCGACCTGTCGTGGACGAAATGTTTAAGTTGACTGTTCCATCTACCTATGTGTGACATGGTTTGTGGCCATAGGGTGCCAGCAAGTCTTTCCTGTTCATTGGGTGTTTGCCATGGTCAATTGACATCAATCCTATTAATTCACTGAAGGATGTCTTTCATTGGTGGGAACGCCATAGTTTGACCATCGTATGTCTTTCCCAGCCGACGCTGATATTGTGCCATTGGTATGTTTACACAGGTCACCCATCTGTTCCACTGTATGGAAGCGTGTGATCCCCATTTATGTGCTGGCAGATTGAGTGCTGTGTACGCACGTATCTGCCCAGCGGTCTGGCTTTGTATGGGGAGTGTCTACTGTAGTCCCTATCTGTATTTCCTGGGTTATGCCTTGCAACAGCTGTGGGATTCCCCCAGGTTTGCAGCTATGGGTGCCATCTTGGCCGCACGCTTGTCCATCCATGGGAACTGCCTACTGGACACTGGTGTAGGGCTGTACCCATTTCACAGCTGCATGTAGCATTCTCCAGTGGATGATTGTCAGTATTGGTGGGTGGTAAGGCATGTTCTGTACCCACATCCCTCCCACGGGCGGACAATGGATCATCTCCCAATCATCTCCAACACCCATTTCTGCATACCCACGATCCCATGGCTGCAACCCTCGACAGTACCCATTGCAAATCCTCCATGTGTGCTGGAATGGGATGTGGACGCACATCTGTGGACTGATTTCTATTCATATGTCCTGCATTTCATGGACAGTTGTCATCAACCTTGAACACGCGTGCATATATCTAGCTGTGCCGTAGTCACGGCTGTAGTTCATCTTGGTCACACGACGCAGAGTTGCAACACTTAAGGACAAATTTTGGGTCCTACAATGGACACAAATGTGCATATGTAAAATGTAGAACATGTTGGACTGTGTCCATCTGGCCAGTGGTTGTGACCATGTTGATGTGTGTTTGACTACACATATTATGTTGTGCTACGAAACCCATGTAACCCAAATGGTATTGATGTAATGCTGCAGGTTGGCAACTGCTTTAAGTAATCCTCAGAAGGCCCAGTAGGACATATACGCCACTGTATTGTCAATATAAAACAGCCAGAACATGCATACCCTATTTATTCATTGAAGGATGTTCGTTATATGTGGGAACGCTAGTGTTGAAACATCGTATGACCTTCCTAGTTGAGGTTGTTAGTGTGCCATTAGTATGTGTTCCACAGGTCGCCCATTTGTTCCGCAGTATGGAAGCGAGTGATCCTCATGTTGTTGCTGGCAGATCGAGTGCTGTGTACGCCGGTATTTGCACGGTGGTCTGACTTTGTATGGGGAGTGTCTACTGTAGTCCCTATCTGTATTTCCTGTGTTATGCCTTACCGCAGCTGTGTAATTCCACCAGGTTTCCAGTTATAGGTGCCATCTTGGTCGTACACTTGTCCATCCATGGGAATTGCCTACTGGACACTGATATAGGGCTGAACACATTTCACACCTGCTTTTAGCATTACCCAGTGGATGCTTTGCATCCTTAGTGGGGACTAAGGCACGTGCTATACCCACAGCCCTCCCACGGGGCAGGACAACGGATTATCTGCCAAACAACACCGAGCCCCATTTTTGCATACCCAGGATCCCATGGCTGCAACCCCCCATGGTACCCATTACACATCCTTCATGTGTGCGGGACTGGGATGTGGACGCACTTCTATGGACACGACAATCTGGGGATTTCTGTTCATATGTCCTGCATTTCATGGACAGTTATCATCAACCTTAAACACGCTGGTGGTGCATATGTCTAGCTGTGCCGTAGTCACGGCTGTCACCTCGTCTGGGTCGATCACAGCTGGTTGATGCAAACGGAACATTTTGGAGTCCTACAATGGACACCGATGTGCATATGTAAAGTGTAGAACGTGTTGGACTGTCACCATCTGGCCAGTGGTTTTGACTGCCGCTGTATGTTCCCCAATCGCGGATGTCTGCTTGACTACCCATATTATGTATTACTTGGCCTATCTATATCCACGCCAGTAAGCGGAAATACAGCAAACCTTGCGTCCTGCCCATCTTCATAAATGACATTATTGAACATATATCGGCCACAACAGACAATGACAGAAACGATACACTCCACAGTCAAAAGATACTGAGCTCTTTCACCTACTAACATGGGGCATCGTCGGAGTACGAAATACATTACATAGTCGTCCCTTATACACTTCCTTCAGAGTCAGTTTAAAGTCAATTAATCAATGAACCTGCTCATAGTTAAGTGGATAGTGCTCCAAGTCTTGATGATAACGTGACATATACAAATCAGTGTTGCATACATTAGTTAATGGAAACAATAATACGACAACAATGTGTTAATATAAATACAATATTGGTCAATACAATCAGTATATTGAAACATAGTTGATAATTGTTGTGAGTAAACCTTAGAATGTAGTGTGTTGATCAGGATATGTTATATCAATGTGTATAATTGTAGCATTACGATTCCAAAGCATGGAATCAATAAGTACAATTTAAGCATATATTTTACAATTATGAATGTAAATGAGTGGAGGACACATCCTTAACCTTCCCTGCTTCGGGTGGATCACACACGCACACTCGCATTTCCTAATTGTGGGTTACGCAGGCACATGCATATCCGTATTCTGTTTATATATGTTTACTGGGTCCGTGTGGTTACGTGGTGTGTGTTAGTTGTGACTATTCCGTAACATATCTCTGATCCGTTGACGGACGGTGCAGAACGCACTTACAACTTTATACATGTAACAGTCTTTGCAGCATGGACGATTACGCATACGCTCACATCTATATGTTCTATAGTCGTAATTCAAACGTGACTGCATTCACGCTTGCGGTTACTGTGACCACTACACGTTATCTGTTCGGTGTCATTAATATGCATACCCATGGTACTTAGCTACATTTACATATCCCCCCACCCCCCCCCGCACTCACGCACGTCACAGGCATCCATTCTCCTGCTGGGAAAGGTGCGGTACTGCATGTTAAACATTCCTTATTCCCTCGCCATGGCCCAGGATGCATATGTCGTGACCGCAGGGATGTTCAGATCACAGGTGCTTATATCCCCTACGCATACAGGCATTCGATTGTCAGGTTGTTCCTGTGGTGCTTTGGGTTTGGTCTTGTCCGCCCAGTCTACGGAACTGCCCTGACCGTGTACAAATGTTAGATGAGTCACATGGGCACGGTTTGTCCGTGTCTATGATACCATGTCACCCCCCCCAATTATTCATAACCGTGCGCTGATTGGCCGGTGTACCCGTTGTAGATCTTGTTATACTAATTGCACACGGTCTGGTCGAACGGACCTATTTCCATTACTAACCCTCGGTATGTATGACCTGTGTCGCAATATTACATGGGTTTACCATTGCGTGACGGCTTTCACTGAGCCACAGACATGTCCGTTGCTTGGTTTGGGCCGGTTCCGCTCTGCTACACACATTTAACATGGCGGAACAGGTTGAACAGCTCAGCCACGGGGACATGGGGCTCTCCGTCGCTGTTTAGTATTGAATCGCTATGTTGAGTTTGTTTCACAAAGCGAGACAGTGTCGACATTGGTAACGGACATCTCGCACAGTACGTCCGCACCGCCGCGGGTGCCGTATGTCTGCGTTTGGGCAGCGGACAGGCATTATGCTGTGCCATCATGTCTGGGAATATATGGTTTCTTGCCATAGATGATATGGCATACTAGCAATGACCCGCGTCTGGGTGTGGGTACTGCTGTATTACCCACGGGAAGAGTGGTTAAGTGGTGCCCTAGGCAGAAGGACTCCATGTTGCCACCGCCACATCACCCGCTACCCCCTCCTGGTCTACCTACACCAAATAAAGTCTGGAAAGGTGCCCCGAGTAGAGCAACGCCCTAGACGGCTGCCTACTTGGCCTATGCCTAAGGCCGGCTATGTGTGTGGTCCCTCGGGCATCGGACTCGGGAACGCGCCACGTCTGCCATGGGTATATCCAGCATTACCCACATCCGCCGTGGTTTCTTGCTATGATGTTCCATGTGTACAGTGGTGCCGGTTACCATACATATGCCTTTCTCAAAAGCCGATTTCACACTTCTGAACACTACTGTGGTCTCCTTTAAGGCCCCTGAGCCAGTGGTGAACATTCCTCAAACCGCTGAATCACGTTCCACCAGCACCTACAGGACTGCATGGATCAGGCAATCCCATACAAAACTGAGACTCTTTGTACCAAAGACAAGCATCCAGTCTGGTGGACCCCAGCCATGAACAAGCTCTACAACGACAGGAGGTAGCTACTACAAGTTAAAGCGGAATACTTGTAAGGTAACACACCCTTGCTCATTATATGTGAAGAACTACAAGCTGTCATGAAATCATCCAGGGAAATTCAACAGAGAAATTAACAAGGACTCAGCAGACAATCATAAGGCCTTCTTTAGCTATGTTGGACACCTGGGAGGACACTCCCAGATATGCTCAGACTGGGTTCAGAATGATGTGAAGATGACTGCACCTACACACATTGCCAACATACTGGCTGACAGGTTCAGTGCTAACATTTCTTCCCCCACATGGAGAGATATCAATACCAGAGAATTGTAGATCCTGGAACATCTGTAACGCACAGGTGGGAAATGCTGTCTCCAAGGCAGTAAACACAGCATCCATGGGACCTGATGGTGTCCCAGCTGTGTACTCCATGAACTCTATGGGGAATTAAACCCACACTTAGGACAGCTGTTTAATCTAAGCCTCACCTCAGGATACGCACAAGTAGTAGCACAAGGCGACTGTAGTCACACTTCACAAGGATGGTGCCTCCACTGACCCTGGTTATTACCATCCCATTAGCTTGACAAGCCTTATCTGCAAAGCCATGGAGAAGGATCATAATGGAACTCATAGATAAAGACATAGGGGACTTGCATACTTTGGATCCAACCCAGTTTGGCTTGGTCAAAGTCAGATCATGCCTTTACACGTGTTTGACTTTGTAGGATCAGTCACCAAGGCCATTGATGAGGGTAAAGCAGTCCATACAGCCTACCTCAACCTGGCAAAGGCCTTCGACACAATACCCCCCTCGGGTATCATTGATAAACCCGTCATCTCGAACGTAAATCCATACATCGCCATATGGGTTGCAAACTGGCTAAGTCACAGAACCCACACGGTCATAGTTGCTGGCGCCATGTCATACTCACAGCCAGTCACAGGTGGTGTCCCATGGGGCTCAGTCCTGGGTCCACTATTTTTCAGCATCTACATTTCCAAAGTACAAGCATACACAGGGCCGTTATGGCTGACAATGTTTGCAGATGACTGCAAACTGGGTGCCATAGTCGGACACACATCTGACACAGATATCCTTCAGGAGGGCCTCACAGATGTGGATAAGTGGTGCCAGAGACATGGCCTACAGCTAAATGCCAGGAAATGCATAGTCATACCCTTCCGTAAGAAGAAGGTTACCCTAGCTAACATATAGGTCGCAATCCACTGAGCACAGAGGGAGTTACCAGGGATCTGGGGAGCCGGGTTGTTGTTAACCCCTTGTTCGACACACACGCTGCTAACGTAGTTAGGTAGACCTTCAACATTGCACACATCATCATGAAGGGATTCACATCTAGATCAGGGGAGGTCATTGTCCCCTTGTACTCATCACTCATTAGACCTATGATTGGGTACAATGCCCCGTTCAGAATGTATCTGACCCGACACCTGCAGCAGCTGGAAAGGCCCCAACAGTTCATCGACAAACAGATGCAGGGTCTCAGGAATATGTGTTATGCTGACCGACTGAAAGAATTCCAGCTGTATACAGTCGCATACCACTTGCCCAGAGGTGACCTGTGCCTGGCATACAAGGCCATGTCGAACCCAGATCTGATGACTATGCTTCACCTAAAGAATTTATATCCCTCAGAACCACAAGGGCAGGTGACGTACACCTTGACACTGTCATTAATAGAACGTGCTGGTGGGACAGATTCATCACCCAGACACTCACTATGCTGTGGAACAACATCCCAGTACATGTGAGGCCAAGCACCTCGCTGGCCTTGTGTTAGTATTTTGACAAGGATGTCTGAATTGATTTAATTAACTAACCTTCTAAATGAATATTTACTTTACCACATTGTGAATCTTTACATTTCGTTGGTCTATTTTACATTAGTCATAATCATACGGTTTATCTGTATATATTATGGTTCATTTATATTACTAGGTGTCTGTAGTTCTTTTAATATATTGGCACAATCCGTAGAACATATATATGTAGCTTAAACAGTCAGACATTTGGAAAACATTATGTTGGTTCTTCTTTCATATATATACATATATTTCTATTTTTCTATGAAGAATGTACCTTCAAGCAATGTCTGATGTACTCACTGTGTGGAATCTGTAACCCAAGTAAAGTTTGTTTGCTTGTTTGCCTTTAAGGCATTTAATTAATACTTAGCACATCTAATTTACTGACCAATTACGGGTTTTAAATGTAGTAGGTTGGACTGCATTGTATGTATTCTGAATAAGTCTGCTTATGAAGCAGACGAAAAGAGCTTCAATAAACTATGGTGACTGCATTTAATTCCTGGTGGGCTCTGAGTGGTCGCGGACGGTGTCTACAGTACCTCGTCTTTGCTTTGGACATCCTCAGCTGGTTGTCTGTGTCGTTTGTATGTGGAATGTCAAGTGTAGTCCCTATGTGTATTACTTGTGTAATGCCTTACTGCGGCAGTGTAATTACACCGGGTTTGCAGTTATGGGTGCCGTTTTGGTCATACGCTTGTCCATCCATGTGAACTGCCTACTGGACACTGGTATAGGGCTGTACACATTTCACACCTGCATTTAGCATTCTCCGGTAGATGGTTTGCATTATTAGCGGAGAGTAAGGCAGGTGCTACGCACACATCCCTCCCACAGGGCGGGACAAAGGATTGCCTGCGAAACAACACCGAGGCCAGATTCTACATACCCAGACTCCCTTGACTGCAACAGTCGACAGTACCCATTACACATCCTTCATGTGCGCGGACTGTGATGTGGACGCAGTTCTATGGACCCGGTACCCTGGGTATTTCTGTGCATGTGTGCTGCATTTCATGGACAGCTATCATCAACATTGAACACGCTTGCGGTGCATATGTGTACCTGTGACGTGGTGACGACAATGAGTTCACGTGAGTAATGCAGGAAGCTAGCAGGCATTCAATGAATGGAATTTTTGGGTCCTACAATGGACACCGATGTGCATATGTCAGGTTAGATGTTGCTGGACTGTGTCCACCTGGCCAGTGCTTTTCACTGCTGGTGTATGTTCCCAATCGCGGATGTCTGTTTGACTACCCATTCTACATGGTGCTACATAACCAGGTGATTTAGTACTGTGAACAAATGTCATACATCCAAACATGCTGGTTAGCAACTGCTTCATATAAACCTCAGACATCCCAATGGGACATATCCGTCACTGTATTTTCAATATAACACCACCGAACATGTTGATCACCTATGTATTCATTTAACCATGTTGTCTTCATAGGTGGGAATGCCATAGTTTACATATCCTACTTGACGCTGTGGGTGTGCCATTGGTATGTGTTCCACAGGTCGCACATCTGTTCCGCTGTATGGTAGCGGGTGCTCCTCATTCTGTTGCTGGCAGATTGAGTGCTGTGTATGCCGGTGTTGGCACGGCGGTCCGACTTTGTATGTGGAATGTCAACTGTAGTCCCTATGTGTATTTCCTGTGTTATGCCTTACCGCTGTGTAATTTCCCCGGGTTAGCAGTTGTGGGTGCCATCTTGGCCATACGGTTGTCCATCCATGACAATTGCCTACTGGACACTAGTATAGGGCTGTACACATTTCACACCTGCATTTAGCATTCTCCGGTGGATGGTTTGCATTATTAGCGGAGAGTAAGGCAGGTGCTACGCACACATCCCTCCCACGGGGTGGGACAAAGGATTGCCTGCGAAACAACACCGAGCCCAGGGTCTACATACCCAGAATCCCTTGACTGCAACAATCGACAGTACCCATTACACATCCTTCATGTGTGCGGGACTGTGATGTGGACGCAGTTCTATGGACCCGGTACCCTGGGTATTTCTGTGCATCTGTGCTGCATTTCATGGACAGCTATCATCAACATTAAACACGCTTGCGGTGCATATGTGTACCTGTGACGACAATGAGTTCACTTAGGTGTTGAAATAAGGCATCATTCCTGTCTTTAGACAATTTTTGGGTCCTACAATGGACACCACTGTGCATATGTAAAGTGTAGAGCTTGTCGGACTGTGTCCTTGTGAGCAGTGGGTTTCACTGATGCTGTGTGTTCAACAATCGCGGATGTCTGCTTGACTACCCATACTGTGTAGTGCTACAGGAACCATGTTTTCCGACACCAGAACCCAATGGTGTACATCCAATGTTGCAGGTTAACAACCACTTTAATACCCAGAGGTCACGATTGGGAGGTATTGCCACTTTATTATCGGAACAACACATCCAGACTGTGTAAATCACGGGAACTTTAGGCCAGTCTTACCAGCCATTTGCAATTGTAATTAGCAGACACGTGTCAATACATGTATGATAAGACATATTGTCATGCAGAAGTTAATCTATGTTATTTGGACATTGGCTTCTGCTATTGGCATCCGTTGCTGTGAGTGTTGCCAGTTACCATACACATTGCTTGCTCAGAGGCAGACTACACAATTCTGCACACTACTGTGGTCTCCTTTAAGGACCCTGAGCCAGTGGTCGACAGTACTGCAGCCACTGCATCAATCACATTTGCCATCTACCAGTACCTACAGGACTGCATGAACCAGGCATTCACTTACCCAACTGTGGTTCATTGTACCAATGCCAAGCATCCAGTGTGGTGTACCCCAGCCATACACAGGATGTACAACACGAGGAGGTGGCTACTACAAGGTGGAGCAGACACCTTGTGAGGTATGACACCCTTGGTCATCTTATGTGTAGAGTTACACACTGTCATGCCATGGTCCAGGGCACATTCCACAGATATACCTACATGGACCTGGCTGACAATCATACCACCTTCAGTTGCTATGCTCAACACCTGTGAGGTCACTCCCACATATGCTCTGACTGGGTTCACAAAGAGGTGGAGTTTACTCAACATACACACATTGCCAACATACAGGCTGACAAGTCCAGTGAGGACATCTCCACACCCTCCCCACACATGAGGAGATGTCTGTACCAGCGGTTTGTGGTCACCAAATGTTCTGTGACACACAGGTGGGACATGCTCTCTCCAGGGTAGTGGACATAGCATCCATGAGACCAGCTGGTGACCCCACTGTGTACTCCACTATCTCATTGAGGAATTAGACCCACAGTTAGGACAGCTATTTCTTTGTAGCCTCACCTCAGGTAAGGTACCCAGGTTGTGTCGCATGGCAACTGTAGTCCCACGTCACAGGGCCAATGCCTCCACTGAGCCTGGTTATTACTGTCCCATTACCATGAGGAGACCTATCTGCAAAGACATGGGAGGGATCATACTGCGGCTCGTACATGAATGCATAGGGGACATACATACTTTGCATCCAACACGGTTTGTCTTGTTCAGGGTCGGTTCATGCCTTTAAAGCATGGTTGACATTTTCGACAGTCACCGAGGCCATTGATGGGGTGTTGCAGTCCATACAGCCTACCTCGACCTGGCAAAGGCCTTCATCACATTACCCCCCTCAGGTATCGTTGATAAACCCATTGGCTGGGATGTGAACACGCACATCACAGAATGTGTTGTAAACTGTCTATGTGACACAACCCACACGGTCATAGTTGCTGGCAGCATGTCAGACCTACTGCCTGTCGCAAGTGGTGTCCCATGGGGCCCTTCCGTGGGTCCACTCCTGTCATACATCTACATTTCCACGGTACAGGCACACACAGGGGTGTTATGGGCAACATTGTTTGTAGATGACTGCAAAACAGGTGCCATAGTGGGACGGACATCTGACACAGATATCCTTCAAAGGGCCTCCCAGATATGCATATCTGCTGTCAGGGACATGTCCCACAGCTAAATGCTAAGTAATGCAACATCATACCTGTCGAGAAGTACTAGGTCACCCCTGTCCAGCATATAGGTGGCTGTCCACTCAGCACAGGGGTGATTACCAGGATCAGGGGACAGAGTTTGTCGGTCACCATTCATTCAACACACGCTGCTATCGTGGTTCTGTGGGACTTCTACATTGCCCACCTGTTTGTGCAGGGATTCACATCTACATCAGGCTAGGTCATTGTCTCCTTGTACCCATTACGTGTTACACCTATGATTTACTACATTGCCCCATTCAGACTGTATCTGACCATACACCTACAGCAGCTGGGAAGCCCTCATAGGTTAATTGTCGACAGATGCAGGATGACATCATTTTGTGTAATGCTGCCCCACTTGTAGGACCCCTGCCCCATTAAGTCACATACCTGCTGTTTAGTGTTGACCTGTGCCTGACATACGAGGCCATGTCAACCCATATGTCATGTGTATGCTTCACCTACTGTATCTGCATCCCTCAGAACCACTAGGGCAGGTGACATGAACCTTGTCATGGTCATTAATGGGATGTGTTTGAGTGACACATATATCACCCAGACACTCACAATGCTGTGGATCTACATCACAGTACATGTGAGACAGAGATCCTTCCTAGCCTTGTTCACGGGTATGTTGTCCATTGGATGGAGAATTGCAGGTATAGGCCAGGGATTACATCATTATCACTGCTTGACAGAGGTACAGCAATATCATGAGTATTTTATCTGAAGCACAGAAGGTTGGCAAAGTCATCCTAACTATGGTGTAGTGTTATGGCTGAACCTGGGACGATGGCCTACCCTGTACCTATGGACGAATGAACCTATATTCATAGTTTGTCACATTTACACTTGTCTATCCCCTATACTCTTTCTCCAGTGTATATTTCTGTGGCACATGATTGTCCTCTGTATTACATGCAGGTATGCTGTGTACAGTGCACATACGTCACAGTTGATGACAGTGTATCTGTGTCCCTAACACTGTGATACTGAGGACTACCACACATCCTTCACAACATTACATGCATATGTCCATTCTATTCTTCTTTGGCCTATGGGGGGGTGTTAAGGCAAACATTACACAAGTCCCTGTATGTTCATAGGTTCATAGGTTCATAGGTTCATACTAGGCTATCTGCCCGAGGGCATTTACAAGCCTAGCCCATAGTTTTGTGGCTTACGCCACCCCTTTAGTATGGGGAACTATACCCATTATTTTGCTGTGCCTCTGTCGAGCAGTGACACTGAGGTAATCCCTGGGGTATATCTGCGATCTCCCATCCATTGGTCAAGATTTCTCTTGAACAAGGCCAGCGAGGTGCTCTGCCTCACATATACCGATTTTATTCCACAGCATAGGAGTCTTTGGGTGATGAATCTATCCCTCCAGCATGTCCTATTAATAGCCGTGTCGAGGTTTAAGTCTCCCGCCCTTGTGGCTCTGATGGATCTAGATATTTTGAGGTGAAGCATATTCATCAAATCTGGGTTTGACATGGCCTTGTATGTTAGGCAAAGGTCACCTCTGAGCAGTGTGCGACTGAATAGAGCTGGAGTTCTTTCAGTCGGGCAGCATAGGACAGATGTTTGAGACCCTTTATCCTTTTGGTGAGGAACTTTGTGGCCTCTCCAGCTGCTGCAAGTGTCGGGTCAGATACATTCGAATGGGGCATTGTACTCAATCATTGCTCTGATGAGTGATGAGTATAGGGAGACTATGACCTCCCTTGATCTAGATGAGAATCCCTTCATGATAAGGTGGGCAATGTAGAAGGTCTTCCTAACTACTTTAGCTACATGGGTGTCGAATGACAGACTACTATCAACCTGGGTCCCCAGGTCCCTGATAACTTCTTCTGTGCTCAGTGGATTGCCACCTATTTGGTAGCTAGGGGTAACCTTGTTTTTCCCGAAGGGTATGACTATGCATTATTTGCCATTTAACTTTAGGCCATGGCTTTGGCACCAGTTATCCGTTTCTGTGAGACCCTTCTGAAGGATATCTGTGTCAGATGTGTTTTCTACTATGGCCCAGTTTGCAGTCATCTGCGAACTTTGTCAGCCATAACCCTCCTGTGTTTGCTTGTACTTGGAAAAGTAGATGCCAAACAAGAGTGGGCCCAGGACTGAGCCCTGTGGTACACCACTTGTGACAGGCTTTGAGTCTGACATGGCGCCAGCAACTCTGACCCTGTGGGTTCTGTCACTCAGCCAGTTTGCAACCCATCTTGTGATGTATGGGTTAACATTTAAGCTGATGAGTTTTTCAATGATACCCGAGTGGGGTATTGTATCAAGGCCTTCGCCAGATCGAGGTAGGCTGTATGGACTGCCTTTCCTCATCAATGGCTTTGGTGACTGTTTCAAAAGTCAACCAAGTTTAGAAGGCATGATCTGCCTTTGACAAAGCCAAACTGGGATGGATCCAAAGTCTGCAAATTCCCTATGTCTTTATTTATGAGGTCCATTATGATCCTCTCCATGGCTTTGCAGATAAGGCTTGTCAAGCTAATGGGCGGTGATTTCCAGGGTCGGTGGAGGCACCGCCTTTGTGAAGTGGGACCACAGTTGCAGTGCACCACTCACTGGGTATGTATCCAGAGGTAAGACTATGATTAAACAGCTGTCCTAGCTGTGGGTTTAATTCCTCGTTGAGTTCGTGGAGCACACAGCCAGGGACACCATCAGGTCCCATGGATGCTGTGTTTTTGCTTTGGAGAGAGCAGTTCTCATATTTATTACCCCATTTTGCTGAATATCTCACATTATGTGCTCTCTGCGATTGCATATACTTCACGTCACCTGTCAAACGTGGATCACATGATCTGTTTGTTCACTAATCTCCCATATCCTCTACACGACTGTTACGTACCCTTCTCTCATACCATGTGGTATCTCCTTCCCTGTATCCACTGTAGTGTCTACAATGACTATTTACTCTGCTCTGTGTTCCCCTGACCTATGTTCAGATTTAACACTATTTGGATTGGTCTTGACCCGCTATCACAACTGTTAACAGAAACACAATGTAGTCTGGTCCCTGATCTACAATAGAGACAAAGAGGCAAACACTCCTTACCTGAGCCTCCTGTTTAAGGCTGCACGTTTTCTTCTTGGGATCCAGTTTTCCGCTTTTCAGCCACAGATCAGACAGTGGACAGCCTCTTTACACACAACAATTCAGTCGGAGGTCTTTTCATTCAAGAAGAACCATTTAGGCAAATTCTCCTGCAGATGTCTAACCACCCATGCACTCTGACCTGTAGCTTACCAAGGGAATTCCGGATTACAAGGATCACAATGTCAAATAAGTTGTTAAAACCAGACTGTAGTTATCAGTAGGCTTTTCTAAGTGACAGTCAATAACACAGGAGGCTCGGGTTCACAACGTTTTAGTAGTGTACACAGGCAAGCAAAATAATATACAGTCCAAGTATGAGAGTTTTGTCTGACTCTATACAGTAAGCAATTTCTTTATATAGTGTTTACAATCAGCTTTTGCCCACCTCACTGACGTGGACGGTCACAGGGCATTTCCATCACTATGGTCCGCAATAGTCTATACATACGTGGGTGCTGGGGTCGTGTTTTAAAATGTTTTCCCATGAGAATAACACAGCCTTGCAAGGCACCTGGTCAATTACAGTGTCCTTCTGTGATTGTAGCTGTTTCAAGGACCCTGGACTGTTCCGATACAGTAGTCAGTTAATTTCTTAATACGTTGCTTTGTCTCTCTGGTAAGGAGTTGTACTCTTATCTTCGATAGAGCTCACAAGGCCATCCTCCTCAGGGAAGGGGTGATGTTATGCATGTACATACATTTATTGTTCTGTAACCCAGCAGATAATTAATGCTGAGAGACATAAGCCTGCTGTACTGGTTACTGCCAGGGTCAGAATTCCATCACACTACAGCTTAGCTTCACCAATTACATGCAGGATCAGTTCTACTGCCATATTGTACGGTACAATTCAATGCATTATATAGTATTTCGAGTCTAAACTGGCACTTCATATGTGTTTCTATATATATTTTTCGAACAACATCCATCCGGCCATATGCATGTTGTTCCGTCCTTTACCTTGACCGTGTGTATTTGGCCGTCCGGCAACGCTACTCTCCACATGTGATGTCCCACCTTCCCCTTCTTTGCCTGTAGCACCCTGTTAGGACATCCTGTTTGGTAGGCACGTGTTCCGCTATATGTCTTCGACTTCTCTGCATAGCTAATCATCGATGCGGTGGTTCAACAACCCGACTTGTCCACATGTGTACAGTTATGTGCACCGTGTCGTATGCAAACCTATATGGTTTCGACGGGTACATACCACATGCTGATGTACACATTCTGCAGACACATTCACATGCAGCCATTTCCATATCTGTACCTGAGGTGGGTTGGTGACATGTGGGGTACGTATTTGCCCGCGTGGCACTGCCTAACACAAACATCTTACCACATTTCAGGTATGCACATTGTGTGTAGGTGTATAGCTGCACACGTATGCTAGCAGGTTTGGGTGCACAGGTGTACATGGGTGGGACTTACATGCTACAATGAGGCTATTGTGTATTACATATGAATGCATGGGTTCTGCTTCTGGATATTACACTTCAACATACGCCATCCAGTGTATGCGACAGAGACGTTGCTGGGTGTGGGATATGCTGCTATGCACATGTTTGCCTGTGTTTAAGGTATCTTAGTTCCTTCCTGTTGTTATGTCAACACAGCTACCCGGCTATGTACTGTCACTACTGCTTGTGACCATTATGGTTGGCACCTTTTCCAATGACCATAGTGGGACATGTTTTGTGGGAACATCGGATTTTGCAGGACAACACATACCCACAGTAAGTGGAGTTGACAGGACTTTACTTGTTTGCCATAATATACGCTTATTCTGTTAGCATTTGGGTTCCTTATTCAGTTTCTTATGCCATGTATGTGTTTCATATACAAATTATATGTTTTATGCTACTATTACATGCATATTGCGGGAATATTTTTGGCAGGGAATCTCAGGTCATTTTCCATTTTTTCGATTTTTGCAGGGACACAACTGTCCAATGAGGGACTGTCCACGGCACATTGGGACAGCTGGTAACCCTGGTGACCATGCCCATGTCGCTACTGGGGTTGCCACCTTTTCCAGTTGCCAAGGTGGGATATTTCCGGGACTCACATCTGAGTTTACAGACCGACACATACACACAGTCACTATATAGCATAGAACTTCACTTGTTTGCCTAAATAAAAGCTTATTGTTGTGGCAGTTTGGTTGCTTATTCTGTTTCTTGTGTCATTTAGGTATTTCAGTTACAGAAATAACCAATTCATGCTACCATTACATTAACTACGGGATATCATTATGTCCTACCATCTTAGCACATTTGCCATTTATAATATTCTTTTCCGGGACACAACTGCCCATAGAGGGACTGCCCCTCGCAAAGTGGGACAGGTGGTGACCTTAGTCGCTACTCCTATGTCGGTGCGGCGTGCTGACATGCTGCTGTACACCTTCTCTGAGTATAACCACTGACGGTGCATTGCGGAACAAACGCGGTCTCATGCGTATCCTTTGCTCCTTGGAAGGGTACACTTAAGCCTTCGTGGGTTGTATTTGCTTCTCTGTTTAGTTGGGACGGGTACTATGTTGCATACTCTACGTGCGTTTCATTCTGCACGGGCCCTGGCTGCTGCCATTACTATTATGGGCGGACCGTGGCAGTCAGCACATTAGGTTGCTCACCACATGCCGGCTTAGCACCGCCTCCGGACGCATCCTACTTGGGCTTGCTCACGTACACTACGCACGTGTCTTTGGTTGCGGTGCACTCTCATTAATATGCATATGGCGCTACTACGCCGGCAATTCACTGCACCGCCGGCGCAGCCCTTACGCCGGCCTTGCGCCGAGCTTCATGAATCCCGGGGAATGTCATGTTGTGGATACCATTAAAAAACTGCATCAGGCTTGCAATGAGATCATACAAACTGCATTCATAGTGTCACATAGTTATCTTGAATATACTGTCTAATAATTGAACTGATCAAGCTTGTTATGACATAATACAAACTATATTCACAGTATTACAGTGTTATCCAATGGATACTGCAAAATAAATGAACTCCATCTGGTATCTATCAGTTGATCGAGGCCATATGATTGGCACTCACTTTTTATGCTTGGCTATCATATGTACGTGCATGTTAATGTCTCTTAGATCTATGCGTTGTTCATAAGTACCAAATGTAAAACTGACAATCTTTGGGCATACATTTGTGTGTTTTGCAGATAATTTGATCACAGAAATGGCAAGACAACTTTGCAACAGAATTGCATCACTACTGATGTCCTTCATGAGCATGGCAGTAACCTTCTATGCAGACATAGTTAAGCAGTGGGGAAGAATCACACCTGCGAGGACGTAGCCTGCAGTGTTAATGTTGCTGATCATGGAAGGATGCCAAGGACCTGTTATTAGCACTGTGCTGATATCATGCATCCCATGTCCATGATTACAGATGTCAGTATAAAGCCACTGGAGGTGGCCCATCAGTACTAGCCCAAATGAGATGCAGGGATTTATCTCCTCACACCACCAACATGGCAGAGTACATCAGATCCAAGTGGTGGCATTGAGGTTATTGTCCCCACATGCAAAAGTATGGCATGTTTGAGAACTACTTCAATTAATACACCTAAGCACCTATGATGTTACTGATTTACATAACCAGTAGTTCATGTTTCCTACAGCTATGCATTCCCCTAGAATGTCTGTAAGATCATCAGATGATTGCAGGCCAGGTGAGTGCTGCTATATTTCAAGTCAGCCTGCATAGATTTACTGCGTTGCCTTCCTGGTCACACATACTGCATTACAGGCCTTTCACATGCTGTGAGGTCATCCATATGACCACCAGGCATATATACCTTTGTACTGTTTTAGAGTATAGACTAATGCATAAAAGTCAGGGTTCTTTTAGTTGTAGACATGTGTAATGTATGATTGCATTTTTGTCTCTCTCATTGCAGTTCATCCACTTCCTGCATCCTTCTAAGGCTCTTTTACTGACCCTAACACAGGGTGTG
This sequence comes from Protopterus annectens, assembly GCF_019279795.1. Lineage (NCBI taxonomy): Eukaryota > Metazoa > Chordata > Ceratodontiformes > Protopteridae > Protopterus > Protopterus annectens. The sequence continues at coordinate 488,448,522 of NC_056745.1, forward strand.
ATATGGTGGAGAGAGACAGCATGGCCATTGACACATAGGACACTGTACTATGGTTACTTTGTCCAGCCCTACTATGGAAAGTCCTTCTGCCCAAAGCTTTTGCTTCAGTGCAAAGGTCAGTGAACCTAACTCATATGATGGCAGTAGCACAACAGGTACTGGGCAAGATGAACACCTTGGACAACTGTCCTCACAGGCCTCTGAAGGTGGTGGTACCATGGCTACAGAGCAGACAGATGTCTGTTGAAGGGTACATTCCCATCTGGCAGAGATGTGTGGCTATATCTCAAGAGGGTAGAATCCTAAGTTTACAGACTCATGAGGGATCACAACATTATAATGATACAGAGATATGTACCACATCTGAGTGTTGCATGAGAGTCAGCAGCACAGGCAAATTAAGATCATGGTGGCTCTTGTGGAATAGCAAGACACTGTGGGTTTTATTGCAGGATCTGTGCAGCAGCTTGTCTCAGCTGCTCTAAAGCTGTGTCACAATGCTTCATGGGCCATACATTGCTCTGACCTGTATCCCCAATTTGTTAATACCTCATCATGACATGCCTTTGCTGTAATGTGCACACAGAACTGTTGTTGGTCACAAAGCTCATATTTAGACTGCAATGTGCACATAGAACTGTTGTTGGCCACCATGCTTATACTGAAACTGACACTTCATGGAGCACAGTAATGCCTGTGCAGAGACCCCTACTGTATACCACTCCACAAAAGACAAGGTTTTCTCATGTGGCTGAGACACCTAAGAATGCAACATGAGCTGCTGGCAAGGGTGACCATATCTATGTTAGTGTTATCATTGCAGTTATCCAAGAGTGAGTGTGTGTGTGTGTGTGTGTGTGTGTGTGTGTGTGTGTGTGTGTGTGTGTGTGTGTGTGTGTTGGTGTGTCTTTTAACTTGTGACAATGATGACCACTGTGCTGACCATGGCACACTGTGCATCACTGTGGTCTTTGTCATGTCTGATGTCCCAGGAATAACTTTTATGTAAGCAATAATGCCTGACAGGGTGTGTTAATTTGTAATTAATGCCCACCCAGGGGTCTCTGCACCCTTGGAAAGGCATTAATTACACATTAACACACACTCTGGAGGGCATTATTGCACTTAGAGAATGGGCTGTCTGTAAAATTGTTTTACTTACTTATTTTACTATATTATATTTTTTTTGTATATTTTTGATGTAAAATAGTTCCTCCGCCTAATATTGCAAACTTTCCTTAGTATATGTTAATGGTGTTGGAGGAAGCATTGCACATCAAAAATATATAAAAAAATAATATAGTACTTAAAAAAAGAAAAAAGTAAGTAAAACACAACAATTTTACAGACAGCCCATTCTCCCTCTCTTTCTCTCTCTCATACACAGCTTTCATATACGCATTTACTCACACAATATCGCTGTCACTCTCTCGATGTCTCTCACACACACAGAGTCACTTCTGCTTTCATACACACATTCATTCGCACATATCACTCTCAGTCTCTCTTGATCTCTCTCTCTCTCTCTCACATACACACACACACACACACACACACACACACACACACACACACACACACACACACACACACACACACAGACACACACACACACACACACACACACACACACACACACACACACACACACACACACACACACACACACACTCACACAGTCACTCCTGCTTTCATGCATGCATTCACTCACACAGACAGCAACATAAACACACATACACACCATCAAGACTCTCTCTCTCTCTTACTTTCATACACGCATACACTCTCTTTCTCTCTCACACACACATGCTTTACAGTCGCTAAACAACAGAAGTGCTGTTTAGCGAGCGTAAAATAGTAGCTTAACTGATCTTACTCATACACACATACACTTTTACACACAAACACATACACACATTTTTTTATTATGTTATTTTATTTTACACTCACTAAACAGCAAAAGGGATGCTTAGCTAGAGTGAAATAATGGCAGCCATTCTGTTTTTCTCAGTCTGAGCTCTACAGTGGCTTGATAAGCTGCCGTTAAGTGGTGGACTCGTTTTCACCGGGCATTACTTGTACATTAATACCCTGCTAGAGAATGTTCATTCTCCAATCAGGATACTGATGTACAGTAAGCCCATCCGCTAAAATGTGTTATACAATGCTTGTTTGTCTATTTGAACCTAGCTTTCAAGTTTATTATTCACAGGAGTAACTTCTTTGTTAAACTATCATGGCAGCTTCCTAATAAACATTTGCAATAGTAACAATGATTACTTTTATGCCGTGGTTCACATTGCCCAACTACTGCACTCATATCACATATTAGACCTGTGTATGATGTTTTTAGGTTGATGGACATAAATAATTATGAAACTATTCATATTGTTTGCCACAAATAAATGCACAGACAGACAAACATGGTGAGAGTCACCTGTGTTTCTCATTCCATGACATGTATATGTATGCACTGATATTAAACAATCTTCATCAAAGCTACATATCACATTAATGCCACATTTGAACATCAGAGTCTTACATACCTATCATTTCAGTATACATATAATGCTAGTGTGTACATGATCCTATGTGTTGGTATGCCTTCCCCAACATACATACATAGTAGCATGGTATTCCTTGCCTTTATTTCATTCCTGAAAGAGACATAGTTCACATTTTTGAGGTAAACCTTATTTGTAAGCATGTACGACCAAAATGCTTAACATGTTACTAACATATATGGCCTTCTGAGGTTATGGGATTTCTGTGGTACTGTGTGACACTTTCCTGACATGTTATGCATTCTGTCTGCACATGTTGGATGTTGTCCTGCCAGGTGTGTGACCTGCAGCAAAGTTGTACTGCAACATTTGAAGCACAGTTTCCTGGTGAATTTGTATATGAGTTGGTATGTGTTACCATCAGAATTACCTTCTGCAGTTTTAGCTGGGTACACCAGTGGGCCACCCACACTCCCAATATCCACATACACAGAAACCACACTACACTAAACATATTTAATGCTTGCCCAACATTGCCATAGTCTTTTCTGTACATCTGATAACATATATATATATATATATATATATATATATATATATATATATATATATATATATGTATATATATATATATATATATATATATATATAGTGAATAAGTGAGCAGAACTAAATATACCTACCTAATGATTAATTACACACTCAACGTTCTGAACAAGATGCTGCTAGGTTAGCTGGGCTAATATATATACCGCCACGACCTTTACCAGCCAAGCTTTCTTCATAATTCAACTTTGACCTCTTTAGTATTTTGTGAAGCCTGTGTTTTTTCCTCTTTACATGATTGGGGCACTTGAGGTAGATCACTACACCTAGAACTGGCTTGCTGCAATGTTAGGATGGTATACGATCAGCATGGCACACATACAGTGGACAGTTGCACAATCATTTTTAGTGTACACTGCAGCACAAACCCCTATATGCATCCAAACACCCAAATCTTGCTTTTAGTACAACAAACACTAACTCAATGTAATAAGTTGCAGTGTGCGCTCCATTATTTTTATCCTCAGAAGGCAAGGGTGGGGATGCAAATAGTATTATGAGCCATGGATCCAGTGGACAGACACAGTCATATTCTACTTTTGGAAAGAAAATACATTAGTAATACCCCATTACACAGTATTACATTGCACATGCACATAAAAATATTCATATGCATCCATATCTACCAAGTATAGCTGCTCAGGGATGTCACCCTCCTGAATTATTGCCCTTTGGACAATATCTCAACATATAGCAGTGTCATCTACACTAGAACAGTGCGCTGCAGTAAGGTTAATGATGTGACCATCTGCCAAGCACATTACCTGACAGTTAAGTAATGGCTTCCCCTTTCCGTAGTAGTACAGCTCTGTACTTACATTATTTGAGACTTTAATTGGTGCTGAGCACAATCAATTGCACCCAGGAAATAAGGAAATCAGTTATGGCACAGAACAATTCCATGGCAGTTTGTCACCACTGTTGTGTAGCTGGGAATCAGATATACTCCTCTGTCTTACTGCACATGACTGCCAGGAAGTATCCTATTATATTACTAGGAGTTGCCTAGGACACCCATACAGTATCACCTATGGAATTCCCCAGAAGACAGTATGCCAAGGCTCAGACAAACCTTTGTTTCTACAGGAATTGGGTTGTTCCATAGTTAGCATGAGGACATGTAGGGTGCACACATCCCTTACACAGTCTGCACCAATTCTTTCACTAGCCAGTATGTGTATCTATAATTTCTTAGTCAGAGAGCTAGCTTAATTGCAGCCTAGCTTACTGGTTTGTCTTCTAAGAATAGGGCACATTTGCAGGTCATCCTCCAACATCACCTGTTGTACCCTAGTCTGCTACAATACATTGTCTGCATGCATAATTTTCCTGAGATATCCTATGGAATCCAAAAAGTTAAGAAATATAAAATTTTCTGAAAGTCAATAAGGGCTCCATCATTTAAATACCAGAATATAATACTATATTACACCAAAACCATTTCCTTATGGTAGACACACTGTGTGTCAGAATCAGGCGTGGGTTAGCAGAAGTTACAATTATATTACACCATCCTTATTTTAATATTAGTATTCTTTTGGATGTTTTGGAATTACTTGTGCCTGCAGCTCACCAGAAATTTCCTTCAGTGTGAAATGCTGGGAGAAAGTTTCTTTTGGAATCTGTTCATTAATATTTTGTTTTCAGTAGTTTGAATTATGTGAGAATCATGTTGTGATCTCAGGGTTATAATTGGAAGATAATATTCTAGTCTGAGAATAAGTACATTAATTATAATAGTTTTGTAAACTCCTATGGTAACCAAAGTATTTATTTATTTACATTTGTTTACCGGGAAATTCCAACTGGGCACAGGTCCTTTTTCAGCGGATGCCAGGGGAGAAAAGCTCCATGTGCATAAATTGTGTTACAGTATTGATCTTGACAAATAGTAAATTACAGAGCAAAAATATACATAATAAAACATACAATTAAGACATTTGATATGAGAATAACAACAAATTAAAAAAAGCATACAATAAAACAGGAAAAGATTTTGTTAGAGTCTGAGTGACTAAGAGAAACAGAACTTATTGTAATAACGTTGTAGAGTCAGAAGAACTTAGATCTAACATGCCCTGTAGCCTATAGATAAGAGAGTTTAAAATTATTTGGTGAATGAGTTTTTTTTTTACTCAGGAAAGGGGCATGGGCAGAGCCAGTGTAGTTTTAGATAAGACTTGAGTGCAGTCTTGAACTGATTGCTAGACCGTAAGGAGGTTATAGAGTGCGGAAGGTTATTCCAAAGTTTGGGTATGGCATAAAAGAATATGGCTTCACATGAGGAATTGTTGGGTTTAGTGACAAGAAGACTTTTGCTGTTGGATCGTAGGCATCTAGAGCAGCAGTAAGTTTGGAGCAGGTTCTGAAGTGATGGGATTTTATGAAGATGTTTTATCAGTTTGTGGGCAAAAGAAAGTTGGTTTAGGTGAAGAAGTTGTGGAAGTTCAAGCCAGTTTAGTTCTCTTAATGAGTGGCAGTGATGGCTATGGTAGGATGCACCTGTTGCAAATTTTTCTATCTTATTATAGCAGGTTTCAAGGCTGTTTAAGTCAGACTATCTAAGGTTTGTAAACACTGGTGATGCATAGAGTAAGGTGGATATTAGTTGGGAATAGGCAATCGATGTTTTAGCTGCTTGGTTAGGTATAGTTTATTTCTATGAAGTGTCCCATGTTTTTTGTGTACTTTTTTCATGGTAAGAGATATATGGACATCAAATTTGAGATTTGCTGTCAATCTCCACACAAAGAAGTTTGGTGTGATCTGAAGGGGAAATTATGGTATTGTCTTTGGCAAGGATGTTGAAGTGGGTGATTGTTTGGTCAATTTGGAGGGATGGAAGATAAGGAGTTTGGTCTTGTTAGGATTTAGTAGAAGATGGGCATTGGATAGCCAGCTTTCTACAGATGTAGATGATTCTTGAGTGATGTTTAGAAGTTCAGGTAGAGTGGGGGCACAGCAGATGAGAGTGGTGTTATCCGCATATTGCATGAGGGAAGCATGCTTGGTGGAGGTATAAAGATTGTTGGTGAACAGGGAAAATAGTAGAGAGCCAAGGATGTAACCTTGAGGGACAGCTAGAGAAATGGGAAGATGAGATGATAGGATATATTTCCAGATGACAGATTGCTGTCGGCTGTCAGATAGCTTTGGAACCAGTTGGTGGCAGAGTGGGAGAAGGAGAGATTATTGAGAATGGAGAGCAGAATTTTGTGTGATACCATGTCAAATGGCTTAGATAGATCAAGAAATATAGCAAAGGAGAAAAATCTGTTGTTGTTATGATGGAGGATAGTGTTGGTGAAAGAGATCAAGGCTTTAGTTGTACTGTGATATGGCCTGAAGCCGTGTTGGGTTTTGGAGAGAAGATTGTTAGCAAGGAGGTGGTGAAGTACCTGAGAGTTAATGGGTTTCTCCAGGATCCTGGAGAGTGAGGAGAGGATAGCGATAGGGCAGTAATTGGAAAGATCAGTGGAGAACCTTCCCTTGTGAAGGGGAATAATGTGCGAGATTTTTCACAAAGAGGGTACATAACTTTCTGATATAGAATGGTTAATTAGTGTGGAGATTGGATAGGCTAAGGTGTCTGCTGCGATTTTTAGGTATTCTGAGGGAAGGTGTCAGCAGCGAGTTTTGTGGCCTTGAGTTTTGTTAGAAGGTTTTTTTAATATAACAGGTAGGTACAGAGGAAAATGAAAAGGAGGTGGGTAGAGAATCAGGGTTGGGAGTGAGTGGGGTGGATGAGGATTGAAGTTGTTTGGCTATGGATAGAATGGTTTCAGTGAAATGTTTATTGAAGGAGTCAGCAGTACTGGTGGAGCTAGAGAGGATGGTAGGTGAGGGGGTGTCTGCTTTACCTGGATGGAGTGCTGAGTTTATAGAGGACCAGAATTGCTTAGGGTTGTTATGGGAGGAGTTTAAGGCAGTTACACAGTAATGGGCTTTATCTGTTTTTATTTGTAGTTTAACCTTATTGCGTAATTCAAGGAATGATTGCCTAGCAGAGGATTTTTTTGTTAGACGCCAGTGATCCCAGGCTTTGTCTCTGATTTTCATTAATTCCCGGGTTGTTTTTTTGAAGCCATTGGGAGTTTTTAGGTTTAACTCTGGTGTAGCTTAGTGGAGCATGGGTGTTTAAGATGAAGAAGTGGACAGCTTCATCTAGATTGAGGTATTTAAGTGGTGTCCAGTTACAGTTTTGTAGCGAGGAGATGAAGGAGTGGGGGTTGAATTTTATTTTGTTATGGATCTGTCTGTAAATTATGGGATTAGCATTGTTAACATGATGTTTCAGGAAGTATGTGGGTGAGTGGTCAGTGATGATGTCAGGAAGACAGGCAGTTACGTAGGAGTGAGGATCCTTGTTAACTAGTATCCAATCAAGGATGGTATGCTTGTTGGGGGTTTTATTTATATAAGTGGGAGACTGCATTAGTTGAGAGAAATCATGTAGGCTTATCTGCAGGTCTAGGTGATTCTTAGTACAGGATAGCCAACTGATATTAAAGTCACCAAGGATGATGGTTTATTGGGGTAGAGAAAAATTGGCCCAGTTTAGGAGGTTTTCTAGGGGTAGTATATTATGACCTGGAGAGAAGTAGCAACCAATGATGTTGATAGTTGTATTTGAGTTAAGTTTAAGGCTGGCATATAAGATTTATTCATTTCTGATAGGGGGAAGTGTTTTGTTGAAAGTTTGGATGTTGAGGTGAGATTTAAACATAATTGCCATACCCCCCCTTTCTTGTATAGTCTATCTGCATGGAGGATGATGTAACTGGAGGGGAGTATTTCCTATTTTTTTATGTGAGGTTTAAGCCAGGTTTCTGTTAGGATGAGAATGTCAAGGGAGTAAAGTTTTATGGTGGCATATAGATCATGGGTTTTGTTGCATATGCTTCTAATATTTAGACATAAGACGAGGAGGTCAGATTTTGTTTTTGCAGTAATTAGGGAGTAGGTAGGGGGAGGTGTTTTGAGGGGAGTTAGAGGCGGGATTTGAGATGGAGGAGCCTGGATTAGGGTGGATGCTCCACTGAGGGTTATTTTAGAGAGGGAAGCATAAATATGTTTAGCATATATTTTAAGGAGCCTGTCATATTGTAGAGATATTTTTTGTTTAAGTGCTGTGGACTTTTTGTATTTGGGAGGTTGTATGGGGTTGTAGTTTTTAGTGGCTGGGGAAGTGTAGTTGTAGAGAAGGAGTTGGTGTGAGGTTGCTACAAGTATGCAGTGAGATAGGAGGGGTGAGTCTATGGTGTGGTCCTGGTATGAAGTTAAGTGAGCAAGAAAAGTGAGGTTAAGAAATTAGGTCACATTAATTAATAACATGACTGAAATATAAGTTATGTCAAGGGAGGAAGTTGTACTGGGAGGAGTTTGATAGATTGCCCTAATTGGTCAGAGGAGATGGGAGTGGTTGAAGGTTATGATAAATGTAGATGTAGCGGGGGTGGTTGGAATTTGGGGGCAGGGAGTGGCGCAAAGTGAGCCTGTGTGTAACCCGGGTGAATGGAGTGGGGCCTAACCCCCCCATACAAACGTATACCAGGTAAGTGGATTTATCATGTAATATTCTAAGTGTAAGAAACCATTTACAGGGATAGCAGTTAGGAAAGGCAGGCAAAGTAAGTGAGATGGATGCAGGGAATAGGGAAACAAGATTCTACCATCAGCCCGATCGAGTGCTCACTTCACTGATTAATATACTGTTGTAGTAGTATATAAACCATAACATACACTTTATTTTTATTTTGTTTTTCTCTGGTTAGGGTTAGTAGGTAGCAGTGTGATTGAAAACTCATCAAGGCGAATAGTCCACAGGTCTTGGTGGGCAGACACCAGCTAATTCAATCAGCTGAGCAGAGACAAAATGGGAAGGGATGAGCAGTCGATTGGAAAGCCATTTAGAAAATTAGAAATCTTTACACTATATCTTGAACTGTGTAAAGACTTTATTAGTAGTAAGTTGAATGTGGTTTGTGAAGAGAAATAGATCAAAAATTATTCCTAAGTATTTATGTGAAGTTCTACTAGTATTAACTAATAAGAAGACATGATTAGGAACAGAAATGGCAATGTTTAAATTACTTTTTAGACATTAAGAAGTACCAAAAACAGAACATTGTTCTTAATGGTATTTATTATTAGATTATAAGGGAGCCTGTTCCACAACATTTTAAAGTCATCTTGTAATAACGAAAAAACTGCAAGAAACCTCTTGGAAGATCATATAATACTAATGCTACATGTATAAAGAATACCATTGAGCTTTTCCAATGTATATCACTGATAAATTGTCAGAATAAGAAAGAGACTAGTACAGGCCCTTGAGGAACTTCTGAGAATAAAGCAGCAGGTTCTGTTTAAGTCCTGCCAGAGAGAGAATTTTTAAATCAAGATACTACTTCAATAGAAAAGCCAGAAGAGAATAATTTTTGTAGTAGAGCATTATGATCAACAGTTTGAAATGCCCTTTTTATATCAAGGAAAAATAATAGTAGCTAGGAGGTCATTATCCATGTTTGTGTACATTTGATAAATCAAAGGACAGCAGTCATGGTAATGTAATCTGGACAAAAAGCATGCTGTCCATGAGATAAAATATCATATTTAGTAGTGAATTCAATAATTTGATTATAGGGTCATCCTTTTAAGTGGCAATTGGGCATAGGTTAGCGTTGGGTAAAAGTCAACAGCTGTTGAAGGGAAGGGAGGCTTTGGAAGTGGAATAATCAAGGCAAGCTTAAAGATGTGAGGGACCACTAGTATTTAATGAGGATTTTAGAGGGGCACAATATATATGACTGTTTAGTTTCAAAATGTTTGGATGAATATCCCAGAAGTCATGTTTGTGATTATCATCATATTTGTCCAAAAATTCCCTTACCTAAGATTTTATTATTTTTAGAAACTGGAATAGTGAGTATTAAAAGGTATTTATTTAATGGATTATACAGATTGACTTACTGTGCTGTACAGTGCATAATTATTATTTACTGGATACACTGAACAGAGGATTTACTGAGGGATAAATTCATAATTCAATGTATTAAATATATTTTTATGAAAACTACTAAGAGCGAAAATAATTATGTGTCAAATCTGTATCAAGTTTGAGTAATTGTGCGTTATATTACAATGCACAATTTTTGATAATGTTTTAGATTGTTCTTGCCGAAATGGTTTATCATTGCATGCAGTCACAGAATTTATAAATGAAAGGAAGAAAGATATATCTGATCATCAAAGTATATATTCAAATATTAATGATATTAGGGACTATATTAAAGACATGAATTGCAATTTTTAGAGCCACAACCCAACAACATATATTAATTAGATTTTCCAGATAATGCAGGGCTATCCCCAAAGTTAAATCAATATGTCCACTATCGACTTACTGTCTTAATGAAAAGCTTGGAAATGACATTTTAGGGCCACAATTTCTTGAAAACTAAAGAGAGAGAAAAAGGTAAGTTACTTATTAGTCAGGTTGTCACATATATCAAATCATATGCATCCTGATAATGAGTCTGTATAGTTAGATGACAATATTGCCCCTTATATGGATACAATTAAGCAAGACAATGAGAGTAATAAAGACAGTTTATATTTAAACTCATGACATTGTAATTTTAAGCATTAATGTACACATTTGTGGACATAATATTGCTTAAATAAGCAAAGTTTCCTTTACATAAAACATAGAAAATTGTAACCATCAGTTGTGGATGTGAAAGGTGGCCTTAGGGGATGGTGTGGTCATCTTTGATGTTAAAAATGTATCCAAAGTTTACGTTGAATGAGCATGTGGACACCTAACTGCAAACAACCACACAAACACACACACACACACACACACACACACACACACACACACACACACACACACACACACACACACACACACACACACACGCACACAGAGTTCTATCATGTTGGGTATTGAATCTCTTACCTATTTTATCTCACAATCTAGAGAGCACATTATTAGTCACAAATACCACAGGAGAATGTATGATGCTCATGGTAGAGAGATGGTACTTTTATCACGATGACTTCATCAGTATGTTTCATGCAGGATGTTTCTATAAAAGTTGTTAGAAGAGAGATGTGTTCAGATGCATACTCTCCAGGGGGAAAACACACACACACACACACACACACACACACACACACACACACACACACACACACACACACACACACACGTACACACACACACCTATCTAGTTTATACAATCTAGTGAGCACTGTAATACTTGCAAGTACCACAGGAGAAGTCTGGATCTCACGGGAGAGATTGGACTTTTGTCAGAATAACCTCATCAGTATGTTTCATGCAGAATGTGTCTATGAATGTTGTTAGAAGGGAGCTGTGAACACATTTAAATGGGTCCTCTCCAGGGAAAATGGAAACACCTACAAACACAATGCATGTTTTCCATGACAGGTATCAAACCTCCAACTTATCTAGTTTACATAATCTAAAAAAGACTTCAATTATCACAAATGCTACAGGAGTAGTCTGATTTTCAGGGGACAGGTTGCACTTTTGTCAGGAGGACCTCTTCAATGTGATTCAGAGAAAACATTACTGTAAACATAAAAGTGTTGAAAATACATATAAGGGTGCTGTGAGAACAATTAAATGTGTTTATTACAGGAGAAGTGGATAGACCACCAAGTGACACACACAAGTCTTCCATGCTGAGTACTGAACCAGCTACCTATCTATACACCACCAAGTGCACACACACGTCTTCCATGCTGGGTACTAAACCAGCTACCTATCTATTTACACTTTACAACCCATAGAACATTTTATTAGTCTGTAGCGTCATAAAAGAAATCTGACTCTTAAGGGAGAAATTGCATTTTTGTCAGGATGACCTCATCGGTGTGTTTCAGAGAGTATGTTACTGTAAAAATACAGATAAGGAGCTGTGAGAACAGTTAAATGTGTTATTCTCAGGAGACGTGGATAAACTACGAAATGATGCACAGTTTTACACTTAAACAGATGCACATACAAGTCTTGCATGCTGGGTATGGAACCTCTTACCTATCTAGGTTACACTGTCTAGAAAGCTCTGCAATACTTGCAAGCACCATAGGAGAAGTGTGAATCTTAAGGCAGAAACTGCACTTATCAGAATGACCTCATCAGTGTGTTTCAGAGAGAATGTTGCTGTAAAAATTGGTATAAGGGAGCTACTCTGTATTCCCATAGCACAATGTACATTTGCACGGCAGTAACCACATAACTACAAATTACATTGAAATCTTCAGTTTTTGCAACAAGAAGTTAAACAGCATTCACTGTCACTCAACATTTGCAGGGGAGTTGTGGGAGAGCACCACTATCCCCTTCTTCACAACATCAATGCACAACTGTAAACACAATTTCAGGACTTTGAAGAGTTACCACACCTGTGATGGGTGACAACAGTGGAATAATTTTATATGGCCAATTAGATGTAATCAATTATGTCAGGATGACACATAGGCAAAGTGGAGAGCTATGTATGGGACATATTTTTTGTGGGAGATTTGCCAATATTTTTTGGGGGGAGAGAGATGAATGTTGGGAAAAGTGCTAAAGAATGAGATGGTCAGGTAAGTAAGGTAAGTTAGGAAGCATCCATGGACATACAGGACATAAAGACAGACAGGGATGGTGATGGAGACAAAAGGTTGGGGTAAGCCATGATTGGGGATAGTTAGGGGACATCACAGGTATACACATGTCCAGCATGAGAACAGTGAGAATCTAATCCTCATCATCAGAGCTGTCATCAATGTCTTCTGCAGCAGCTCCCTGGGTCAGTGTCAGCTGAGGCAATGTCTTTGTAATACAATGCAGGATCTTTTCAACCTTGCCGATATGTACACTGAGGCCATTCTCCATTATATCCTACACTAGCTTTGTCAGCTTGTGCTGGGTGACAACATGGCCACCTCCACTAGTACTGCATCTGGAGGGTACTACTGTATCAGCAGCTGGGTCATAACTTCCCGACATACTTGGAGAATGCAGGCAGGGATTATGGAGGCAACACCTACAGGTTGTGATCCTGAAATACTGGGTGCTTGGCAGGCTGAGCTGCACTGGTTAGTGTTCCTCTCTGTGCTGCTGCTAATGATGATTAATTTTCATCATCAAGTAATGCAAACAGCAGATTGTTTATAAGGTTGTGGGATTAAAAAAAAGAGATAGAAATGTGGCATGTCACAGTACTGTATACTTTAAACAAACTTTTATTTTGCAATACATAAATAATTATCCACATCTTTGCGACATTCATATATGATGGAAAGGTATTTTTGTGTTAATAAATAAAATAATATCACTGCTCAATTGTAAAAAAACAACTGCCTTTATTTCACTATGATAGATTGGAATTATGTATTCTAACTTATTATTCACAATTACCGTACTGCTGTTAAGATCATACAAATAATGATCAATTAAAAAAGGCTGCTTTAGGGTACTGAACCAAGACACAGTAAAGCTGGTATTCTAATTGTCTAATTCAATTTACCCTTTTCCCCACTGTAGTGTGATTTCAGAGTTGGTATATATAATTTGCATGGGGTGTGAATGGTGCAGTTTTCGGAAACTCAACCTTCTGACATAGACCATAGACCCCCCCATATATATATATATATATATATATATATATATATATATATATATATATATATATATATATATATATATATCAGCATAATATGTAACTGCAAAGAATGGCTAGATAATTACTGCCATATCATATACAGGTTGTAGATCAGTATACTTAAACAACTGGGGAGGATGTTCACAGCCCTAAATTCTGCCTCCTATCTGCTGAGAGGACTTGCTTGTGCTTCTTAAGGTCACTATAATAGTGAGAACATTATTACCCATTGTGTGGAATGCCAGTTGCACTGGAGGCAGCCTTGGCTAAGCTATTCCAAGCCTTAGCCTTATACTGAGATTTCCCCCTGCAGCAGCCGACAGATGTATTGCTTCATGACGAGTACCACAAATATCCTGGACTCCTCAAAATTCCATCTTTGTGTTCTAAATTTAGGACCATTCCCTTCCTCACCCACCATGTCTGTAAAAGCCAAGCTAATACAGTAAGATATTTCTGAATTGGTGCCTAAATCAGATCATGCATTTTTCTTGTTTAGTGATGAAGTGCATTGCCCACTGAAAAGCATTTGTATAATTTTACATTTATTTTCTTTTCTCCTTTCTTTTTTCCATAGCCTTGTCTGCATTTATAAAATTATGCTACAAAATGCTAGATGACCAGTTTATTATTATTATTATTATTATTATTTTATTTTGCATGTTATGTTTCACACTTATTACAGATTATTATATTGTAAGCATGTAGTAAGGTCTGGTGTTTTAATTCGTATTAGCAGGGAAAGAAAAAAGTGCTGTTTTTGTATTTCTGCCAGACTGAACTCCACAGCAGTGGATATGGCAGTTGTAACATTTTGATTTTATTTTCTAAGGCTGCATTTATATTGTTAATGCACCAAGTCATTACAAATTTTACTTCTGTGTTATATCCATTACAGATGTGTCATAAGATCTGTGCTGATAATTGATTTTTAAATATACTTCTTTTTTTGCCTGTATTGTTGTCAGAGGGGATTTAGTGGCTGTTGGGGGTGGATTGTATGAAGGGAGATTGGGGTTAATTGGGGAGTTGGTGAGGGGGATTGAGGGCATTGGAGGGGATTGGGGTCTACCTTGCATGTAGTTATAAGTGAGTACTTACCATATAGAAATTGTTTATGTGCATGTAAGTTCAATACTGTCACATTGAACTGTTTTTTGTTTCTTCTTCTACAGAGATATGGCACCCAAGAAAATAAGGTAATTATCCAGACCTTACATCACCATGGAGCTTTTCTGTTAGGGAGAGATGCAGGCAACCAATCTGCCCAAGACAGTATATGGCAGTAGGTGGTTGATGACCTTAATGCAGTCAGAGCCCATAGGAGATCCTACTCCCAGATAAGACACCAGGCAACTGATATGATAACCTCTGACCACCGTAGCGCCATTGCAATTGCCCAGGAACAGATGGCTATGGGAGGTGGTCCTGCTACCAAACCATCACTAATTGAAACTAAGGAGGTCCTGTCCACTATCAGAGATCAAGAATGCTCATTACAAGATTCCACCAGAATCCTTGACATTGGTGCAGATGTGAACAACAGACTCAGAATGTCACAAGATGATCTTCCAGGTATGCAAAACTCAAAAAAGTTCATTATTAAACCTTATATGCATATATCTCAGATGTCTGATATCTATCTATCTATCTACATATATGTATATATCAAACTAGGGACAACTGTGTGAGTCAGACTACAGTCATACAGAAAGAATGGAGTTTGCTTTCGATTTAGGGGCAGCCAACTATTCACTAATTTTTTTAGGAGAAACTTTTTAATCTGCACTTATGAAAAGGACTGTTCTCTTTCTCTTGTTTCATTTGCATTGTGATACTTAGCAGACTTCTTTCCTTTAAATTGCTCTCAAATAGACACTTCTGGGTTGCAGACTGCCAGCCGGCCTGTGCATAATAAGCACACATTTTTGTTTATTGTTAATACTGTATATAAGGTTGATTCAGCTCTATATGACAGTAAAGATTTTGTAGTTTGAGTATCTGTTATGAAGTTTAACATACTTTTCTTATAAGGTAAATATGAGATCAATTTTATTCTCCATTTTTTCTGTTTGTTGTGTTTATTGCTTGTTATCATAAGTGGTCCTTAGTGTGGCACTGTGGAACTCCAACCACCTGATATCAAAGTATCAGTAACCACTGATGATGATGGTGGTGATGAACAGGAACAGTATGGGGGCAGAGGGTCAGCCTGACACTGAGGTTGTGACTCCCACATTCCCTGCCCATGTTTCAGATGCAGTCAGTATGCCTACACATACCCAAGACATGCACACCTCTGATAAAGGAGAGGTTGAGGTTGACACAGTTGATCAAGCAAGTGTGGTTTCTCTGGTTGCAGAGCTGGCTGCCTCTCCCAGTAACCATTGAGAGGGGATGTTACCACACAGGAGGGTTGTAAGGGTGCTTGGATAAGGCCTACTGTCTACTCTTCTCCTGAAGCTGGTGTGTTGTTAGGTGCCACAGATGTATATATAGGGTGGTAGTGGAGGCACAGGCACATTCCATCAGGGCCTTGGAAGGGACAGTGTCACTACTAAATGTCATACATTCTGATGTGATTGACTCCCTGAACAGTGTGGGCAACTCCTTAGACAGGATGAATAACACACTAGATCTGGCAGTTTCTGTGATGGAACATCTGTTGGGGGAAGGTATGCATCCACATGGCCAGTGAGCAGCTGAGCTGTTAGCTGACAAGATCCTGCTCCCACTTTGATACTACATCCACTGCTCCATCACTGATTACAGTATCTACATCTAGACATGGTAGGCCATAGGGTCATGGTTTTGGACATATTCTTGATGACAGCTCTTTCAAGAGACATTGCACACATTCAGGTAATACTCCAACTTGTAGCCATGGCTGTGGAAATACCAGTGTAACTCATGGCAGAGGTGGTTCTCGTGAGTGGGGGCAATGATGCTGGACTGGGTAGTATGCCATGGACTGTTCAAACCTGTCCAAAATGGCATGGGATATTGCTAGCACAGTACTTGATTGTGTTCATGCCGACACACACACACACACACACACACACACACACACACACACACACACACACACACACACACACACACACACACACACACACACACAAAATATTTTGCCCATACTGCTTTACAAACATGCTACACACACACACACACACACACACACACACACACACACACACACATACACACACACACACACACACAAAATATTTTGCCCATACTGCTTTACAAACATGCTAACTATCTAAACCCTTCTGTTGAGTTCTATACATATGTTGTTACTGGCCTTGAACACTGTATGCTCTTATAGATACATGTGTTTCTTACTTGCGCACACTCACTTATTTGGTGTCAATCTCACCCTTCTACCCAACCCCACTGTGTGAAAATGATGATAACTGTGACCTGCCCTTTGCACACAGCTTTGTGACTTAGGGTTGCATATAAGTCTGATACAAGTCTGATGCACACAGTGGATAGCTGATCTTTGCTTATTCGCAAGACTGGATTTATTATCAGTATGTTTTTCAGAGCTAAAATTGTTTTCTTGTTCCTACTAATTTGTGACTGGGTTACTGCTATATTATTGTACTGCATCGTATTTTGGTTAGTGTTTTCATTACAGCAGTGGAAGCATTAGGCACTTCAGTCTTGCTTCTTGGCATAGTCATACAAAATGAGGGTATAATTAACCCGTTCCATGATTTTTGGATGGTAGTCAATTGAAATGCTTGATGCAATCTATTGCTTTTAACATGTACCTGTTATGCTGTAAACATTTTACAGAGGAGACACAATCTGCAGCTGGTGGTTCTCCCACAGAATTTCATCTTTACCTGCTGTTCCTGCTGCTGGCCCTTCCTGCGGTTCTTGAAGCAGTGGGCCTGTCCCTTACTGCCCTTATTGAAGCTGTTTCCTGAGAATAATATTGAGTAGCAAGGCACAGACTATGAGTATTTCAGTACAGGTGCCTGGGGTATACTGCAGTTCACCTCCTGATGTATCTAGACACCAGAACCTTGATTTAAGCAAACCAAACACACAGTCTGTGATAGTTCTAGTGTGAGTATGGACCATATGTGTGAGTCATGGAACTGCCTGTGTTACCTGCACAGACATTGAAGATGATCCCTTGGGGATTACAGAAAACATGAGTGTTTATAGAGTGGAAACCTTTTCTGTTGATGTACCTCCTTCCCTCTTCACCAAGCATACCTGGAAACATCAAAAATCTGGACAAAGGCCCATGAAAAATAGGTACAAATTGGTATGCTGATTAACATAAAATTTGCATACACAATTATATAACCCCACCCACTTTGATGGAATTGTGGGACACCAACTTTCAAATACAAACTGGAGACCAGACAACCAAAATATGGCCCCAGACCCTGTAATAAATGGTAACCATTTTTTTTAAATGTGTACCAATGATGTTCACTGGGAAGGGTGAAGATGAACCTTAGGATTTTGTTTTTGGTGACTTGCAGTTTGTGGGTTTTGTAGTAAAAGTAGCACATTTAATGGGAGGCAATATTCTAATCTTAGCAAAAGAATATTATAGTTTGCTAGTTCTTCCAAAGGTCATTCTCCATGACCTACTGATCAGTGGCATAGCTAGAGTTTGTGCTGCCCAGGGCTGTCAGAGTTTGCTGCCCCTCCCACCTCACAAAATCATGGTCGAATGGGCACCCCCCACATACAAAGCCCCCCCCCCCCTACAGCCATTCCAATGTTCCATTACTTGGCTATTTTTTGTTTTGAACATTTGTCTAGTAAGGAATGAAACAAAATACATGAACTAATAATGACAAAACTGCTCAATTCAGAACATTTCTATCATAAAATTCTACTCAAACTTCTACAGTCCACCAGTATCAGTAAATATGGACAATCTCTGCAGAAGTAAAAGTCATCTAAATAATTCCACATTAAAAAGATCTGTAACTAATGAAGACGTTGTTGCTAGCAAACAACTTTATGTTTCATTGTTTCATCTATAAATAAAGTGCCTTTTGCCCTTGAGGAATAAATTGCCCATTACATTAAAAAAAATGATAAGCTACCATTATTGCAATAGGGAATGGATGGCAAACTCATAACAGTTTCATAGTTATTAGGTATCTCCACCAAAGACAATATTCTCAGGACTGCAGCACCCTTTAAAAGTACAACACAGTATAGTATCAGCAATCCGTTTACATACTGTGGGAGTAGAACCCACAGCCTTCTGCATCAAAAGCAGACATTGTACCTGTTGTGTAACTAACACAAACAGACTTCGCATAAGCAGGACTAAACTTCTCTCCCCCAAGGAACTATGCAGCACAAGAAATCCGGAAAAAGCCAACATTTATTTGGGGGGAGACAAAGGCCCAAAACCAAGGACACATTTTAAACATTGCTTGTATAATCTTAGAAAAGTTGCTAGAATAAAATGTTTTGTGTTACCATGTGTTTCCTAAAAGACAGCCATTTAAGTTTTCGTCTTCCTCTCATTATTTAGTGAATTAAGTTTTCACTAATTTGCTAGAAAACCACAAATTCTAAGAGGAACAGACCAAAGAGCCAAACACTGAACCAAAGTTGTGGTGTGGGTAGGGAATTCAGGCTCTTGCTCCTTGTACTTAAGGTACATGGTTTCAGCCTGAGTAACTCTAATCACCAGGTACACACACACACACACGCACACACGCACACACGCACACACACACACACACACACACACACACACACACACACACACACACACACACACACACACACACAATAACATAATGCCACACACAGGATAACATAATGACACACCCATGATGAAAATGCCACACATGATAACATAATGACACCCATGATAGCATACTGCCACACACAATAACATAATGACACACCTATGACAACATAATGCCACACACACCCATGATAACATAATGCTACATGCACACACACACACACACACACACACACACACACACACACACACACACACACACACACCACTGATCCAGTGATAACATAATGCCACACACCGATGATCCAATGATAACATAATGCCACACACACCCATGATAACATAATGCCACACACACACACACACACACACACACACACACACACACACACACACACACACACACACACACACACACACACACGCACACACACACACACACACACACACACTAATGATAACATAATGCCACACATACCACAATGGTAACATAATACAATGGTAACATAATGTCTGCAGCAAATAAAACAACGGTTGAGTGGTAATATTTATTGTGGTAGGCTTAGCAGCATGATAAAAGAATGCTTATGATCAATGCAGGCCAATGTGTCCCCAAGTGGGGTTTTATTTCTATGTATGTGCAACATATGGCCTTGAAAACTTCAGTGAAATGTGCTATTGCATAAAATTACTGAATGGTTCTTGCTCTCTCCTCTGGGGGACATGGGAAACAAATATGCTGCCTTGCATGTAGTAGCATTGCATTTAAAAACTGAAGAAATATTCTAGAGGCTGATGCCTCTGCATCACTAATATATCCCAGCTGGGTCACTGGAAAGTATCAGTAGCTAGTATAAATAATGAAACACATACCTTTTTTTTCACTGCAATGTGTTCTCCAAGATATCCCTGTGGCCTGAGGTGCGGCCTGCAGATGTTGCATATTTTCTCCAGTGTTTCCCTGTGCACCCTTTATCTCTCAACAATTTTTATTTCATGCAGACCATGATAAGTTAAACTGGGTCTAAACACCCTTCTTCTTGCCCATGGTCTAGACGTAGCAGCAGCAGCAGCTGCACCCTGATTTAAAGCCTGTTGCACATATACCATTATAATAGCAGCAGCACCCTGATTTAAAGCCTGTTGCACATATACCATAATAATAGCAGCAGCACCTATATTTAAAGCCTGTTGCACATATACCATAATAATAGCAGCAGCACCCTGATTTAAAGCCTGTTGCACATATACCATAATAATAGCAGCAGCACCCTGATTTAAAGCCTGTTGCACATATACCATAATAATAGCAGCAGCACCCTGATTTAAAGCCTGTTGCACATGTACCATAATAATAGCAGCAGCACCCTGATTTAAAGCCTGTTGCACATATACCATAATAATAGCAGCAGCACCCTGATTTAAAGCCTGTTGCACATATACCATAATAATAACAGCAGCACCCTGATTTAAAGCCTGTTGCACATATACCATAATAATAGCAGCAGCACCCTGATTTAAAGCCTGTTGCACATATACCATAATAATAGCAGCAGCATCCTGATTTAAAGCCTGTTGCACATATACCATAATAATAGCAGCAGCACCCTGATTTAAAGCCTGTTGCACATATACCATAATAATAGCAGCAGCACCCTGATTTAAAGCCTGTTGCACATATACCATAATAATAGCAGCAGCACCTGATTTAAAGCCTGTTGCACATGTACCATAATAATAGCAGCAGCACCCTGATTTAAAGCCTGTTGCACATATACCATAATAATAGCAGCAGCACCCTGATTTAAAGCCTGTTGCACATATACCATAATAATAGCAGCAGCACCCTGATTTAAAGCCTGTTGCACATATACCATAATAATAGCAGCAGCACCCTGATTTAAAGCCTGTTGCACATATACCATAATAATAGCAGCAGCACCCTCTAGCACATTTTTTCTAAATGTAATTGTGCCTGTATTCTAAAAGGTCTTGGTGTCTATGGCAAAAGCCTACACCAAGTGTACTTGAGTGCCTTATGGCTCAGCTCTGTTGGATTGGTTAATTATCGTGTACTTTGGCTCTTTATGCTTTCATTAGCATATTCTGCAGTTTCCCTTTATTTGGCACCTAAGGAATACTAAATAGCATGCTATTGTGTTGGTGGTACGGCACAACACCAACACGATCGCTACACTTCGTGCAGCTCTCTATGAATCCAGCCCTAAGTTTTTGCATTATTTTCTTGAATTGTAAAATGAATAATTTTGGGAATCTGGCAGAAGTATTTTTTTTTTTTTATTGGCTGATGAAGGAGATTTACAGTAAGCAGATAACACTGCTTTTAAGTTTTTCTTCCTGGCTCTGGCTTGACTTAAAACATTTCTCTTATTTTAAGTGTGTGAAATTTTTACACTGCAAAGAAATATGAATGATTCTTATTGATGGTTGAACTAACAGTTCCTCAATTTTTTCAGTTTGGTTTATACTGCTCTTACTTTGACATATATTTCAGAAATCAGTATGATACCAAAATGCTTCCTTCTGCAATTTCTTGTGCAAATGTGAACACATATTTTAATAGAAAATGATTTAAAAGTGATTTAGTTACCATGAACATTAAATATAATTGCTAATTATCTCTTGCCTTTTAGAAAATTCGACTGATGTCTTAACTGGCTTGTTGGCCATCTCTTTTAAAAGCTTTCAAACAAAGCAAAAGGCTATGTAGAAGATAAATGCATACTACTACTAGCATATAAAGCAACTGCATAGCATGCTAAGTTTTCCAGCTCAGGATTATAGTCTTGACTTCCACTTTGATAGAAGAAAAATGACAGTGCTAGAAGATGTATTGAGTCTGTCACCTGCTAGATGTGATTATAGCTATCTAGTAAATATATGGTTCAACGTTGACTCACCGTTTGTGATCCAAATAAAAAAGAATCTCTTTCATGTGATTAACTACCACAGCTCAGCCTGAAATATTGCCATACAATTTCTACAAATGCAAGGATAGATCACATACTCTCACATACTTTTTTGCAGAAATGCAAATGATGCGCAATGGATGATTTCTTTTTCAGTACTGAACATGCACACTTTAGACATATATGGATAATATAGCTTCATTTGACAACATTTATCTCTCTCTCTCTGTCTTCCATTATGCATATGATATCATTAAGAAAATGTTTTTCATATGATGAAGATAGTTACACTGTATCATAATACTGTGTGGAAAATTCATCTCATAAGTGATGAAATAAAGAATAATGCTGTAAAAGTGTACATAGACTAATTCACTTTTTAGGTATAAGGAATACAGGCTAAGTATCAGATGAACCTAGAAAGGGGGTTAGCTTTGTTTATGTACTATCTCGCATACATTTTCTGTGCCTTAGCAAAGGTGAGAATTATTATTTCCATCATTTTCAGCAGGAATTTAAATGAGTGATCTAAATATTTTGTATGTTATTCACTTTGATTATAATAACAAGCATTTTTTAATTGTTCTTGATGGTTCGTTTTCCACCTTTCCCCACTTGCCCCACTTAGTCTCTGGCTATTTTCCTTACTACTGTGTCCCTATTACTGTGTCTGCATTACCCACAGATCCCTCAATTGTTCTTGCCAGGCTGTTCCAGCAAAAACCCTAGTGCTGGGAGTGTTGGGAGTTGACTTTTTGGTGTACACTTGTAATGCATGAGGAATGAGTAATAGGGAACCTTCATTAATGCAGCAGACAGTTAGCAATCCCTAGTCATATCACCACTCTCAACCTGCTGGCATTGTGCTGTTCTGTTTAGCGGGCAAAGAGGAATGGCTTTAGGATGCACCTGCTCTGGACCCTTACATCAGCTGCCTCTTAACTCTCCCCCTCTCCCAGCCAGGAGATTACTCTAGCTTTGAGCTCCACCCTCTGTCAGGGTTCAGTGAGACCTTCCACCCCAGGATAGGTATGCTAAACCTACCTACATGCGAGTTCAAGTGCTCAAACTGCTAATTGAATGTAGGTCATCTGGGTTGTAGCCAGGATTTTAGCTTATCACCACGTGCCCAAACTACTAATCAAATATGGGTCATCTAGACTGTTGCAGGGTGTTATTCTATCCCTCTTTGGCACTGGTGCAGGTTTAATAAAATATAGCATAGAACTTAAATGGTGCTGATATGAGTGTTTTGAAAATTAACTTGTTAAGTCAGTACTGAATTTGTGTACTCAAGATAGCATTAGGTTCTTTCTTTAAGTCTGGGATAGTCATGCGAATAGCATGCTCCGCTAATGTGTCCATCTCAAGTGTCATAATATAGTTAGGTAGGGGTTTGAATCCTGCAAATGCTCAGTGTGAGTGGGGTTGGTGTGTGTGCAAGTCTTTAAAAGGGGTGGCGTAAGCCACAAAACTATGGGCTAGGCTTGTAAATGCCCTCGGGCAGACAGCCTAGTATAAACCTATGAACCTATACACTTATCTTTAGCTATATAGTTGGAAAAAAGTGATATTTAGTAATAGTCACACATTAAGGTGATTCTGATTGTGAAAGATAATGCAACTCATCCAAACAACCAAAGAACACATTGCTGCATATAGAAGCAGAACAAAACAGCAGAAAGCATTGCACAACAAGAGAAAAATAATGAACAATAACTGCAGAATACAAACATTTTTGCAAAAGGCATCAAATTAAATTAACTCTACAGTTAGAAGAATATAGTCTGATATGCAACTAAATTGCAGAAATGAAAGGAATAAACTAGTGCAAATACTGTTCTTGTAAAAAGCAGACAATGAATTTCTCACAATATTTTCCCAGATCTTTTATAATGCCTTCTGTGTTCACTAGATGTGGTAATTCATAGGAACACAGTTTTTCCCAAAGGGGATGACAACACATTTTTTGGCATTGAGCTTAAGGCCATAGTTTTGACACCAGTAGTTGGTCTCAGTGAGGCCTTTCTGCAGGATGTCAACATCTCTTGGGGAGTTTATAGTAGCTCCCAACTTGCAATTGTCTGTGAACTTTGTCAGCCAGAGTCCCTTCATGTTGTCCTGGACTTCTGAGAAGTAGATACCAAACAGGAGAGGATCCAGGACTGAACCCTGTGGGACTCCACTTGTGACTGGTCATCAGTTTGACTTGGAGTCAGCTACTTTCACAGTGTGGGTTCTATCTGTGAGACAGTTTGCAACCCACCTAGTGATATAGGGGTTGATGCCTAGGTTAGTGAATTTTTCTATGATTCCTGAGTGGGGAATGGTATCAAAGGCCTTGGCCAGATCAAGGCCGGCTGTATGAACTACCTTGCCTTCATCCACAGCTCTGGTGACTGACTCAAAGAAGTTGACCAGGTTGAGCAGGCATGATCTACCCTTTACAAAACCAAACTGTGTGGGATACTGAGTTTGGAGATTCCCTATATCCTTCTTTATTAGGTCCATGATGATGCGTTCCATAGCTTTGCATATCAGACTCTTCGGGCTAATGGGGCAATAGTTCCGAGGGTCTGTAGTTGCTCCCCCCTTACGGAGAGGGAAGACTGTAGCAGTGCGCCATTCAGTAGGGACAAAGCCTGAGGTGAGGCTATGACTGAACAGGGCACACAGGTGAGGTGCCAGTTCACTCTGTAGTTCATGTAGAACACAGAAGGGATATTGTCAGGTCCCATGAAAGCTGTATTCTTGGCCTTGGATAATGCAGCTTTAACCTGTGCTGCAGTAGTCTGGGTGGCTGGCAATCTACTGGTATTGTGAATGGTCCTTTGGGGGGGAGAGAGGTGTAAAGTTGGCACTGAATCTGTTGGCCAGTATGTTGGCAATATCTGTTGGCTTGGTATAGGAGTAATTTATTTACTAAATGTGCTTTATGTATATAAGTGCTTATTTAGTAGTATCAAAACTATGTTAATTGTATCATCTACTAAGGCTATATCATTTGTAAAATTACTAAGTTTACATTGTCCTAAATAACTGAGCTCCATTGGTTTTGTCTTCTGTCCTCAGGAAATAGCTGAAATGCTTATTTTTGGGTTAGTACATTAATCTAGTTAACTGTCTAAGTAATTAAAAACTGTCAGCTCCATCTGGTGTAGTACTAAGGGGTGGCCCAAGTCTGCAGTCTTTCCAGTTCTTTCACCATGGAGTAACATTATGGC